>NC_081413.1:13662465-13852465 GCF_030272615.1 Cryptomeria japonica | reverse complement strand
TCTTCCCATCCATCCTAAGATGAGAAAGGTTGAGAAAATTCCACCTCTTTTCTTTTCCTCACTCTACCTACTCCCCCAAATATTCCCTAAATTCCAAGTGTCCCAAGAAATGATATATGATTCTCTCCCACCTCTTGGGAGAAGGAGGAGGTTGGGATGAAATCTTATCCATCCCAACAAATTTAAACCCATAGGTACATAAAATTCAAAATTAAAAAGACCCCATAATAATAAAAAAACAAAAGATACCCCCCTCAAAATAGCCCCAACCCCTAACAAAAATGACCTAGGGGCCTTACTCCATAACAAATGGGTGATTTTAGTGACCGAAAGGGGTCCTAACTAGGTGTAAAGTTTACACAACAACACATAACCACCACAACCACATTCACATTTCATGTCTACAAAACAAATTACATTTACAACATATAACATATAGGTCCTAACCCTTCACCAAAAGGTCAAGATTGATTTAACTGGGATATTCACAATAAGAGTTACAACTTGTCCTCAGATGCCCATTGGCAATTTTTGCATTCTCAAACTATAAAATAATACACGATTATCAAGAGCATAAGCATTAATTATAACCAACCATATATCACATGTAATTAACTTCTCCACGTCATCTAATCCAATCATTCATATTGAGAGTAATGGTAAGGATTACATTAATCATGATATGATTCCATTGCATCTCAAATAACTCATTTACCACATGAACTATGTGTGTGTGTGTGTGTATATATATATATATATATACGTACGTGCGCGCGCACACACACACATATACATATATGTATACATATACATATATGTATATATATATACATGTATACATATACATATATGTATATGTACATATACATATGCATATGCATATGCATATGTCTATATATGTATACATATACATATATATACATAGAATATACATATATGCGTGTCATATAGACACACATATACACATATACATATATATATGTGTTTGTATACATGCATAAATACATACATATGTATATATGTATGTATGTATGTATGTATATATATGTGTGTATATATATCTATATATATATATACATATATCTATATATATGTATGTATGTATATGTATTATATATATCTATATATATACATACATAATGTACATATATATGTACATGTATGTACATGTACATACATGTATATATATACATATATACATGTATGTACATGTATATATACATACATGTATGTACATGTACATACATGTATATGTATGTATATATGTATGTATATGTATGTATATATATGTATACATATGTATGTGTGTGTGTACACACACGTATATATGTGTGTGTGTGTGTGTGTGTGTGTGTGTACACACACGTATACATGTATATATATATATATATAAATATATATACATACGTGTGTATACACACACATATATGTATATGTACATATTGTACACACACATATATGTATATGTACACACACACACATATATGTATATGTACATATTGTACACACACATATATGTATATGTACACACACACACACACACACACACATATATATATATACATGTGTGCGCACACACACATATATATGCACACACACATAGAATGATTATGAGACATCCATGAATAACATAAATTAGAGAGGTCCACATAAGAGCACGCAAAATTGTGTGTGTGTGTGTGTGACAGAGAGAGAGAGAGAGATCTATATATATATATATATATATATATATATATATATATATATATATATATATATATATACACACACACACACGTGTGTGCGCACACACACACATATATGCACACACACATAGAATGATTATGATACATCCATGAATAACATAAATTAGAGAGGTCCACATAAGAGCACGCAAAATTGTGTGTGTGTGTGTGTGTGTGTGTGTGTGTGTGTGTGTGAGAGAGAGAGAGAGAGAGAGAGAGAGAGAGAGAGAGAGAGAGAGAGAGAGAGAGATCCATGAATAACATAAAGTAGAGAGGTCCACATGGAGCACATAAAATGAGTAGCATGGTACCAAAAGATATATTCACTTATACTCCAAAAATCCAAAGCATAACATCACATAGTCCAACATAATGTCCAAAACATGAAATAATAAGGGTCCATAACACTATGTCTAACACTACATGCATGTCAAAGGCTATCACTATGAAGTAACCTGGGGAAGGATCTAACATGCAAGACTCCAGCATCATAAGGGATGAGGCAAGGATTGTGTTGATGGTTTTTGGAGAAGTTGACTACTCAATAACTTATAGAAATGTCATTGGCCCTTGGTCTGCTTGTGAAGTTGAATGGTTCCAAATGAGCCCACTAGAGATCAAGTCTTGTTGACTGCAAGGCTCCGACATCATAAAGGATGAGGCAAGGATTGTGCCTCGATGAGTGAATGGATACCCCTCAATCCTTGCTTACGGATTTCGTACCCTTGTTAGATTGCCTCACTATCAGAACTCCCATCCCCACCCCTCCACTCCCCAAACAATAGCTTAAACTTGTAGAAACCAAGTTGATAATGATAACTCAATGATGAACCACTAGTACCAAACCGGTACTGAGAGGGGGGGGGGGTGAATCAGTACAAACACAATGTCAGTCCAAAACCGGTTTGACAACAAATACTCCAAATGACTGATAAACAAGGATATCGGTAAAACAGAGTGCAACCGGTAACATCCAGTATAGCTCAATCAGTCATGAACCGGTCACTCAATAAGCTTTCCTCTTAGCTCAATACCACAATATCATTATATTCTCGTGCATAAACAAGAAAACTTAATCATCAGATCTTCACAATAGTGAGTTCAATATGTTTTATAGACAAGCATAAAACATAGAACCTTCATGTGCTTAACAGATAAAATAAAGCATCACAAGAAAAAAGCATTTCACATGACACAAATTTTTCACGTGAAAACCCAACTGGGAAAAACCACGGTGGGGATGAATACCCACAAGCTGCTTTTTGAACTCTTTTGAAGTCTGCTCTATTAGGAGCCTTATCCGGTTAAGGACATTACAATAGGTTCTGGTAGGAACCGATCCTGTTAAGGATCACCCGGTTAAGGGTTAAACCCGGTAGGGTCACCTTGTTAGAGGATTTTAAGAACTCAATAGCTGAAAGGATCTCCTAAGCTTCTCAAGCTTCTCAGAACTCTTTAGCTTTGAGTTACCCGGTTAAGGGATTTGAAACAAGCCTGTTAAGACCACCTGATTTAAGGGATTTTGAATCAAGCCAGTTAAGGCTACCTGGTTAGGGGATTTTACAACTGTTGAAGTGGTTAGAGATCAACAGGTATTACAATGATCTGTTAACAACACTTAATGCTAATGCAGATCCATTTAGGCTCCTCTTTTCCTTCTGCACATTCACTTTGCAGGTATCTCTTCTCTCCTTTGGTCTAGCAAGAATCACGTATCACTCTCCTTGGATACACATTCACAACTTTTGCCAACAACCTCAGACAGAAACCCAACATCGACCTTATAGGAAACATACAGGTCGGTAGCAAAAACCCTAAACCCTAAACCTGTCATGTTGACCAATTCAAAACGGTTCGATCCTGACCGTTGAATCATACTGCATTAAATGCACCAGTCTTGCATCGATCTCAAGACATTCTCCATCGTCCATTATCCACCGTTTACATGGCGGCTGATAACCCATCACACGTTATCACCGTTTGACAGACTTCACACATTCCCAAGGTAGATCGGAATAGTCATCTTGATGCAAGATCCTTCACGTGCATAGAGCTTACGTGGCAACACGATCTGTCCTCCATCATACTACTAACTCATCACACAAGGATCACCGATTGAGTCACACAGACTTGAGGTACTCCAACCGGAAACCCCGAAAGTGGAAGCTGCCTACCAACCAGTAGCCATACAGTGCTTCCATGTGCGAGTTCCCATAACTACATGCCGGTTCATTATTGAACAAATATGCCGCTTCACTTTGGCATATAAACCGGTTCACACATATGCCGGTTCCTCTCTCTTTACTTATCACATGTGCCGATTCACACTATGTCTCATATTGACATCAATGACAACATACAATATCATTATGTCTTCATGCCAGTTCACATAAGGCTCATGCCGGTTCACATAATGCCAACAGATAACTCTTCTTTGAACCTTCACTTTACCACACTTTTTGACCTCCGTTTTAGTCAAGTGTCTTTTGGTGATGTGCTTTTTTCTTCACATTTTGTTGTTGTCTTTCCCTTGGTTTTTTTTTTGTTGGTAAACTTGATTTACTCTTTTAAAAAATGATGAGTCATGAAGGAATGAAGGAGTTTTAATGACGTCCACAAGACCCAACGGTCTAAGGGACCTAGATGCTCCAAATTAGCCTAATTTCAGGTTCTTTTCCATGCTAGATCTCCTCTTATGAATCTTGATTAAGAGATTCGTTGTTTTGTGAAACCTTGACTCTTCAAAAAGCTTGTTCAAACTGCCCACTTTTAGTTTGTTAACAAATTGGCTGCAAATGTCATCATATGCTGCACACTCCATAATGAAATGCCATTCTATTTTTACTGCTCTCTTATTACAAAAAATGCATGTTCTTTCTTCCCAATCTTCTTTTGACACCTTCCATCTATCTGTTTCACATTTCAAGTGATGAGATCCAGTCCTTAGTTGAGCCATTAGAATTTTGGCCTTACCATTAATCGCGGATCTTAGATAATCTTTTTCATCATGCTCCCACATAGGGTTGAACTCTTTAATATAGCATGTTTTTTTTCTACCTAGCTGGTTTATCTACATGGCATACCTGAATTTCTCTAACACCCACTTTTTTATTTCCTCTTTATTGCTGGGATAGTCATGTAAGTTTATGTCCCACTTGTTCAACCACTTACTATTTTATTTCTTCCAAATCTTTTCCTACAACTTAAGTCCTGTTCAACCACTTACTATTTTATTTCTTCCAAATCTTTTCCTACAACTTAAGTCCTCTTCCACAATCAAGTTGGGCCACGGTGCGTGCGTGTCCATACTTTCTACTTTTTATGTATGCATGCCAGCTTCAGCCAAGAGGACATCATAAAGCATTGTTAAGGAATGAATAACGTACACGATCAAATAACTTATAGAACCACCCAGAGACATCAAAAAAGAAAACCAATTACACGATCAAATAACTTATAGAACCACCCAGAGACATCAAAAAAGAAAACCAATTGGTTTTACTCTTCCAACCATTCGGGTTGCTGGAGCTCTTCAGTTGCGAATGATGGCAGGAAATCGAGACCAAATTAATCAAAGACCAGAAGACGCAATCAGAAGACAAATGTTGTCATGTAGAATTCCCAACCTCCAAACCATTTTGATATGGAGGATAACAGTGATGGAAGTTATGAAGGGTTTAGTATGGATGATTCTTCTGAAGAACCATTTGGTATCTTTTTAGATTATACACACGAAGAGGAGCTTTCGAATGCAAGTATGCGCGGAAGAGAAAAAAGAGAAGACATACCCCCTCTGAACCAAGAAGTTGCACATATAACAAAATTGAGTACAGCCCCAAATGGAATGCTATCCAGGGTATACGGGAAAAACCAGAAGGGCTGTATTTCAACGATTTCTATGCTCGCAGGCAGAGAAGCAAATGTGTCTGGTAGAGGGAAATTTAGTGCAGCAGATCGCTGTCACGTTGCCAGCAGATATATGCCAACTGGTGGCCCAGTTCAAGTTGACTAGTTACTGTTAAACAGTAAAGCCTACGTGGGACAATTTTCAATAGATGGCTCCCTGTTTGTGGCTGGATTTAAGGGAATTGTAAGCTCTTACCACAGCTGGCTTCTACTAAAAAAATTCCATTTGAAACACTCATTTTTCCCTTTATCTCATTTCAAAGAAAGATAAAATAAAACTAGAAGAGCACTAGAGTAACTCTGCTCTATAAGATTTGTTAGTATCCTACCTAGATGATTTTCTTGTGGTCCTATGAAACAGTACCCTCGTATAAGAATATACAATGTGGAGAAGGGATGGGAAGTTCAGAAGAATCTGTTTCCCAGGGGCATACGTTGGACGGTCACTGACACAGCACTTTCGCCTGATCAGCGGTAACTTGTGAGTTTGGCAAATCCTAGATCGGGCTTCAATGTGAAGTTTGTACGCTGGTTTCTTCTAAACATATTTGAATGCAAATATATTATGGTACTTTTAATAGCGAGCTTGTTTGGTAATTTCACAAGTGCATTTTAATTCTGGACATTGTCTTGGAAATTGAAGATATTCATAACTTTAAACTAAAGACTCATCAACAGAATGATTTCAGTGGCAATTCTATTCTTAATGATATTCCAACTTGGCATTGGGGTGTCATCAACAGTGTTCAACATGCTGCCTCATCTGAATAAAGTAAACAATGATCAGATGAACTCATGGGATTCTCTTCGCCTTATAGAATTTATACAATATTGAGTAGACTAATAAGTCTAGTTGTTATTACAATGTCTAACTTGTGTATTTTCCTACAAAATGTGTCAAAGCATTTTCTGGAACAACTGTGCAGAATCTATCAAGCTGTTGTCAGGTGTTTCAATTGAGCTTTCCCATTCATCCTTGGGGAAATATAGTTGTGCGCTGATTGGGTTTTTGTTTCAAAGTTCTTAAAAAAGGTGGTCTAAATTAGGATGTAATTTATGCTATTTGTCAATATGTCTCGCTTATCATCAATGAAGTTTTCTTACTGATCATAATCTAATCTAAGGTTTAAATTTGTTTCTAATCCAATTTAGTGGGTGGACTATTTTTTTTAGATTACAAGAATCAAGTAGCCTTTCTATAAATCGCAATGTGCTTGGTAAACTTTTTCATGTGACCGGTGACATTGTGTCCACACGCCCTCTCATACCACGGAGATGGGCGATGACTAAACCTTGCGACCTATTTCCTACAATAAGATGCTTTTATCAATCGAGTCAGGGCACCCACCCAGATGGAGGAGTATTTGAATAATATCTGAAATATTAATTTTGTCTCCGACTTCCATACGTGCATTATTATGCTAATGCATCTTATAGTTATTTTGTCTTTAATGAGTAACAAAAGGGTAGAAACTGCCTTTATGTTTTGAAGATACAAAAAAACATATATAGTGCAAAATTCTCATGAACATACAATATTCACATTTGTTGTTATTTTTTCAGGTTTATGCTACCAACACAACTGCTGTACATATTGTGAATGTTGGAAGCATCGGCACTGAATCGCTAGCATATAGCACGGTATATTTTGTACATTGATTTGCATATCATGTTCATTTCATATGGTAAAAATAATATGAACATAGGCAGAAGCCCCAATTTTTTAAGCTAGTATGAACAAAAGAGTTATGATATGCATATATATTAAAATATGATTTTTTCTCTGACATTGATGCACTGAATGTAAATATAATGAAGTTTGATCTGTGCTACTTTTTCCATAGTTTCATATTGTAAACAGAATAATAGAAGATAATGGAGATGTTTGATGGACTGAATCAATGCAGGGAATTCACGAAAGACCTGACATGCCCATAGATCAAGATGTAGACTTCTTAGAACCTAACATGTACCTAGATCAAATAGGAGATTTCTCCAATGTAATTGACTTCTCCAGCGATCCAACAGCAGAGAGTTATCCCCCCTTTGGAATTTTTTCTGTTAAATATTCAACTGATGGACGGGAACTTGTAGCTGGCAGCGGTAACAAATCTATATATGTTTATGATCTACAAGCGAACAAGCTTGCTTTACAGATAGAAGCTCATAAGGTAGTGCCCTATATTTTCCATCCGTTAATGGCTAAAAATGCATTAAGTTTGGCAAAATATAGTTAGTATTCTTTGGTATTGCAATTTCAAGTTTAGCTAAACATGTGCTGTGCAATAGAAAATAATATAAGTACTATGTTCCCAAAGAAAGTTACATGTGATCATAGCTGGATCATATACCTGGGCACTTGAAACATCTGAATGGTCTTGATATCAGGACATAAAGTCAATAGTAATATTGAATGAAGAGCTTGGAAACTGAGTGATTATGCTCTGCTGTGGTTTTACAAATTAGTGCGAAATATATAGGGTGCATTTTATGAATTTGTTATTTCAACATTCGTGACAATGTCTACATCTACATCTTACCTTCTTATATTAGTCCAAAAGTCTTCCTTGTTGCATATGATTCTTATTTGAAATTATTTGATAATCTGAAATCAGCAGTATTTAATATCATACAACAACTCTTCATTTATTTGAAAAGTATGCTTTTGCTTTATTTTTGCAGGATGATGTCAATACTGTGGCCTTTGCAGATGAAACTTGTCACTTAATTTATTCCGGAAGTGATGATAACTGCTGCAAGGTATTCTGTTCGTGTGTTTCTTTCTGTGTGTTTTTTGTTTATGAAAGCCTAGTGTTTGTTCTGTCTAGCTTATGCAATACATTTTATTGGTTTTATTTTATGTGTGTTTATTATAGGTTTGGGATCGCCGATGCCGTACATCTGGAGCACGACCAGCAGGGAGTCTGGTTGGGCACTTGGCAGGTATTACTTTTATCGATAGTCGCGGTGATGGGCGGTACTTTATCTCCAATGGAAAAGACCAGACAACTAAGCTCTGGGATATTTGCACAATGTCATCTGGAAATTCTACGTATGCCATTTGCTCTTTTTGACTGTTTTTCAGTTTCAAATTTTAGTGATTTAAAATAATACTCTGGCGAAGAAGCATTGTTTTGGAGAGGAAATATGTTTTGGGTAGAAGTAGAACCTTCAATATAAAGTGGATTTTTCAATGGTTTGCTTTGTGGCATAGAGTTCATTTCAAATATAAATTTTTTTAGATATTTTTGCATTCCGAAATCATTGGTAACCAGTATAATCTGAGTTTTTGGCAACTGGTGGATGTGTGCTGTATTTAATTTTATCATGGGATCCAGGCTTTGAAGTTTTCATTTATATTGGGATTGAGCCTTCCAATAATTAACCTTGGCATTGTTAATGCTAGTCAATCATTTTACTAAACTCGTGCCTTTTCTTTCCATTTTTTAAACTTTGGGTTTCAGAAGCAGACCCCAATTTGTTATATCATGCAAATAGTTGAGCTGGCTACCTTTATTTTTAACAACTATCTCAGAATGCATGTGATCTACTTTGTTTTATGAGCTTAAGCTTATTTTTGTTCCTTAATTCCAGTTATCTTAGCTTTTCATTTGTATTGTAATTTGGGCCTTTAAAGAATTGGTATTTGGTGCAGGAGCACCTAGGACTTATGCTTATAGTCCTTTCACAATTTTGGCTTGTACTGACCTTAGCCAAGTCAGGTTCCTAATAAGGACTCTAGGAGGGTCCAAGGAGTGTGTGTGATGTTTGTTTTGAGTCAAGTGTAGGCCTAGTTGAGTTGGTTTTCTTCCTAGGTTTGCACTTTGTGAATAGGTGATAGTTTGAGTAGTTGAAATGACCTTCTTGATGGTCAAAAGTGGCATAACTTGGTGTGAGCATTAGAGAGGTTTAGAATGGTCTTAGGAATGCTTAAAAAGTCTTGTGTAATGACTTGTAATAGGTTGTTTAGGTTGGCAAAGCAAAAAGTGGAAAGTTGTAAAAGTTGTCATGACAACTTTTGTCCTAAAGGAGCTTAGCAATGGAGTTAGGGATAGCACAATGTCCTAGAATGCCTCCACACGCACCAAGACCTAGGACCCAAGACCCACAAGCATTTGACAAACGCGTATTTTGGGGATCCAGCTATATGGGTACAGATTGCAGGACATTGGAAGAAGCGAGCCCCATATGAAGGTCTTCGAGAAGGGTACGTAGCATACAATATTGATGAAGAGGTCGAAGTGCGAAGGAAAGCCCAAAATGCAAATAAAGAGGAGGAACCTGTAGACCTGGAGGAAGAACTTGACTTAGAAGAGTACGGGGCAACTCTTGGTCCCTGCTTAAAGATGGTGCTGAAAATGGAAGACCAATTCATCATCGACTCCCAGCCAGGCGAATTGGAAGCTGGACCAAATTCATTGTACCGGGTGATCCCCAACCGTACAGAACCTCCATAAGTTGACGGAGAATAAGTAAAATGGTATCAATAGTACGGAGGCCGCTACATTGACGGGCGGTATAAGGGGGTGGGACCAGCTCCATTAGTTGACAAGATATGGGACCTGGAGTATGTGGGGACGTGTTGTGCACAAGAATGCTACAGGAGGATGTCGCACGTATGTATGTGGTTGCACGATTTGGAGATAAGGGTAAGGCCCTAGGGTGGTTCCTCAGGTGTAAAGAGGAACATAGGAAGCGAAGATGCTGACAAAGGGCTAAATAAAAGATGGAAGGAAAACAGAACGCATGGCAAGGGAACAACAAAGAAAAAATCAGGTATCAGTACAGCAAAGAGGAAATTGAGGGGGCAAAAAAATTTAGAAGCATCTGAAAAGGCAACAAGCTATCCTGAAGATCAAAAAGGGTCGAATGCATAACGAAAACAAACCTGGGATACCTTACTATATTGAAGGTACGAAAGGTTGAATCTAAAAAATATTATTGCTTGAAGACTTTAAAACAATTGTTAAACAAGGGGGTATTGAAAATCAGAAATGAAAAGTACGTGGAAGAAATAAAAAGGCCAGGGTTTATAAGCATAAAAAATTTTGTAAGGCAAAGGTGATGGAAATAAGGGAAAAATACAATTAATAAGGAGGCAATTATTTTATAAAAAGAATAAAATATTTGAGCCTAACCCTAACCCATAAAAGGTCAAAAGATTATATAAAGCCCTACAGAGCCCATTTGTACACAGCACACAGGCAAAGTCAAGACAGTGGAAGCAGAATCGACAAAGGAGAAAAGGAGAGTGCAGGAAGGGTCGTACGACCAACACACACAACAAGCAAGTGGAGTCCGTACGGCGTACAGATTGCGTGTACGAATGAGCAAAGAACACAGTGCACACATCCTGATCTGTACAACGTATGGATTGTGCGTACGGAAGAGAAAACAAAGAGCAAAACCACCGTACAACGGCCACAGAGTCAAACATCGTACAGCGACCACAGAGCAAGATACCAAGCAAAACATTGTACGACAATCACAGAGAAAAACACCATACAGTGTACGATGATCACACCAAGGCCATACAATTTGTGTCGACCCCCACGACCCAGTCCGTACGGCGTACGGTATTCATATCATGACATATGGTGGGCACAAGGTAATTCGTACGACATACATTGCAATCTGTACGAGGAGATTGGAAGTTCATACGATAGCGTACGGTTGTTAACGCAAGGGGAAAGAATACCGTACGAGCAGAAGAAAGGGGACCGTACGGTTTGTCGATGCCGAGAGGAATCACATAAAAAGTTCAAAGGCATTAGTACAGAGATTTGTGTCATTCGTGCAGAGTTGAGTGCAGAGTTTGTGCAGGTGAAAGAGGTCGTACGGTCAGGGAAGGGAAGTGTACAGACTAATCCGTATGATGTTGAGGCAGCAGTTGGCCCAATGGTCTGTTCAAATTGTTGGGTCACACTTGCAGACTGTTATAATAACGGTCAAGGACTAGACAAAAACAAGGAAACAGGGCAAAGCAGTTACAATGCAACCATGACCGTTACAGACCCAGCCAGCAGCAGCAAGAAGGCCAAAATTAGGCCAAGAGTATAGAAGGATTCGGAGGGAATCATTGTTGAGAATGTAGCCTTTGAGAGCGTGACTGGTAGCGAATGTCATACATGGTGGGAGGAAACCCCTCCCGACCATGTGATAAAGGACTCAAGAAAGCACAGGTAGACCATGCCATTCAGATGCTGACATACAACATCAAGGATTTTGAGTCGGTGTTGTGGACCATGGTGTCTGGATACAACCACCAGGAAAGGATTTCCATCATTCAGTTTCAAGGCTGCACGGTACGAAGTTCCTTCAAGGTGGAAGACTTCAAGAGGGTGTTTGGTATACCCGAGAAGGGAGCATTTGCAGCGAAACCGGCCAAGAAACTCACCAAGGAGAAAAAGAAGTGGCTGCTGGACTTGGTATGCAGAGATGACCTGACAAAAGAGGAATGGAAGAGCGCCTAGTTTGACAGTAGGGGATTGAAGTGTGCTTTTATCGAACCAAGAGAATGGAAAATGCTGATGGACTTGGTAAAATGTCAGCTCACAGGGGCTAGCCGTGCATTCGATATAGCCATCTGGATGATAGGGTTGATGAATGGCATTAAGTGTGGCAAGGTGTACAACTGGGGGCAGCTTTTAGCTGAGAGGATTCATGATTTCCTCAAGCTAGAACACAAGACATTTTACATGTGCCACCACGCCATCAGTCTATTCCTGGATGTTGTACGCCTACAAGTACCGCCAGAAATGTGGGCTACTTTCAAATCGCGCGGAAGGGTGGAACCCAATAAGCCGTCCATGTACTATTATGCCCATCTGGACACTCTTGGTGACACCACGCAGCTGGCAAAGAGGAGGAAGTTGGACGAGTCCGTTGGAGTTGAAGATGACAACAGTACCGCGGATTTCGAGGAGGTCGAAGAAACTGAGAAGAAGAGTGGAGATGAGGGATTCCGTATGGCACCACACATGGCAGGAGAGGATGAAGGGGAAGTGGAATCACAACAACAAGAAGGGGAGGAGGAAGAGTAGCATGGAGGACTCCGAGCACAGTGGAAAAGCAAGCGAATTGCCCCCTTCAGTGCACTTGGTACCGCAGGAAGCACGTACAGTGGCCAGCCTCGTAGGCGATGTAAGACCAGTAGGGGTGTTGTTCAGGAGAATTGATGGAGAACCACCGGCACAACGACATGTGTCACTACTGCAGATCAGTCTGGCTATACTCGAGTCACAAGTTGTACCAGCAGTAGAGCGTACCAGTAGGCCAAACCGTACGGGTAGTGACCTAGGCAGTGGGGGAGTGGTAGACCATACGGGGTTAGAGGAGGTCATACAACATAGTCCTGATGTAGCTGTACAGGAGACAGTCATACCAGAGGAAGCAGTACGAGAAGCAGTCATACAGGAGATAGGTACTGGTACGATAGGTACTAGTATGGTACCAGTAGGGGGAAATGAGTTCGGGGATGTTCCAATGGCAGAAGGAGATGGCTTGGCAAAGTTGGCGATACTAGATACATTGACGGACGAGGATATAGATGCATCTCTGGACGGGTGGTTGGGGCAGTTTGCACTCACACCTCACCCTCCCACCTCGCCCTCACCACATGCCATGGCAGTTGGACAGAGCTAGACATAACATAGGACCACTCTTATCACAGACCAGAAGGAGAGGATGATTGCAGAGGAGAACAGAGCAACCGGTGGTAGTGGACATGAGCCGAAGAGCATTGATGTTGAGGAGAGAAGGTCCAGAGGACTACCGGCAGGTCTTCACCTCACCCCACTAGACCCTAGCGATCCAGTAGGCTCGCTTCAACGGTTCTTTGGGGAGCTGCATGGGATTTCCGATATAGCATGCGGAATGGCGTAGTTGACTGGACAGATGGAGGCCGACAACTCAGCTGATGTCGAGAAGTTGTGCCACTTCATGACTTCCGGATGTGCGGACGAGTTTGCACGCCACTTTGAGCAGCAAGGGTGGCCAGACAGTAGTATGTTGGAGATGGTACAAGAGTGGATGCACAGGCTGCTAGTGGAGGGAGTGGGCACCTTGGGCGCCACCTTGAGTAGTATGGAGGGATCGTTCCAGAATGTCTACCTACAGATGCGACAGAGTCAGATAGAGCAGCAGGCCCAGTGGTTGTACGCAGAAAAATTGGAGAAGGGGAGAAGCGTGCGAAGTTAGCCGCAGTGGAGAAGAACCTAAGGATTGAGCTAGAAACGAAGGTGACTACTTATGAGGCCTGTTGCAGCACGCAAAAGGAGATACAGGTACTGGCAACACAGGTGGTTGAGCTTACTCTACAGATGGAGCAGAAGGACAAAAAACTATTGGAGGCCGCACACATGGTCAAGAAGGCATGGGAGCTACAATTGATAGCAGAGAAGAACCTCATACTCCACACAACGCAACAACCTTTTTCTTCGACCACCACAGGGATGCCTCCTCCCCCTTCTCAGTCTTAGTCTTAGTCTTTTGTTTGTTATTCGAGCTCCTGTTGTCTTGGTCGTTTGGAAGACGACTACTTTTTTTTGGGGGGGGGGGCTGATGTTAGGGGTCAATAACACATGTTAGTTTATAGTGGGGTTGGGTGTTTATGTTTGAGTCGCTGAAAGGTTCCCGTGGGGTAGTTGGTAGTTAGTGACGGTTGGCAACTTGGCCAACCGTTGAATCTATATATGGTATGGATGGAACCTGAGCAAGGAGGGGATTGTACTGACATATTTGAGAATTCAATAAAGATATCATTATTCTATCATAACTGTTATGTTATTGTTATTTATGCTTTGATATATATTAATGTTTTGTTGCATGAATTGTTGGTATGTGTGGGATATCTCTATTTATTTGTGAGTTTACCAACCTCGCCATAAGGGCTAAACAACGATCAAATGAGACAACTCCAAGGTTTCTACTTTCAAATCATGACTCGTGGATAAGCACAGTTGGTCAATGTGATTGCTGGTAATCCAAGGGGGTCTTACATTGAATACTTGAATGTTTGAATTGCTGGAACTTATATTATAACTACTTGCTTGGAGAATAAAGAGCAAAAGAGATAAGGTTCAAGAAGACTACACTACTCCTAAGAATGCAAGAGACAATGAACAATTAGGTGAAATCAACTCAGCTTCGCTTCGCCATCAACGAACAACTCTACAAAGCTAGTGCGATCTCCTAAGGTAGGCATGTGATGTTCAAATCACTATCAATCAATAAAGATACCATCAAGGCAATGCATATCAAAGTGTGAATAACAATTGAAGTTAAGCTCATTGAAAGATTCTAGTTGACCACATGAGGCAAACTTACAATCAGCAAATTGCTAGTGGTATGGATAAATGAATTTCACCATTAATCATTCACAACTCCTATCATTCATCTAATTAGAATGAAAGCAAATGAATTGAGGAGTAGAGACCATGCGACTTGTTCAAATAACACATCAAATTCACCTTAACTTCAATGAAATCAATTTGTCCTTTACAACAAAGTTTTGGCAACAATCTTTGCATTCTCCTAATCTAACTTCTATTCTAATTGCTAACTGGCTATTATCTATTGATCAGCTACTCACTATTTCTAAATTATTAACCTGCTATTAACCCTTTACAAATGAGAGTTTTGAGACTTATATAGTGCTCTCAATACAATTTAATGGCTTAGATCAATTTGAGATCAATGTCCAATATTTTACAATAAAACCCTAATTAGGGTTTGTTACAACAAACTCTTCTTAGCCAGTGAAATGATTACAATAATTTGAACACATATCCATCTTGATTTCTAAACAATGAGAATTGAGGTTAGGTACATAAAATTGTATTTGATGAGGCGCCATGTGTCACTTGCTCCACTATGAGATGAATCAGGTTCATTGAACTTGGACTTGCTAATGTGGAAGTAGCTTGATTGGCTTGGGAGTGAATAGGATGCCACCTCACCCTCTTATGAAACTATCTCCATTCCTCGATCATGTTCATTCTTCTTTATTCTAACTTGGAAATTTTACTTCTTGTGATGCATTCTCAACCTTAACCCTTTAAATCTTGAAGTACTTCCTTCCTTAACCTTCTTTGACCTTGAACTTCCCTGCCTTGGACTTGGAACTTGAACTCCTTGATCCTAAAATGTATAGCTTGATGTAGTTCTTGATTTTTATATTATCCTCATGTCACAAATTTGCCTTAGCTTGATGTACTTGAATAGTGGAACAAGTTGCAAAAGGGTAACTTGATATCTTCTTCATTGATTTCCTTGATCTTCTTTATTGCTATTTACTCCTTATGTTCTTGATGGATTTCATCTTGAAGTACCTGGACTTGTCAATTCTTTGTATTTCAATGTTGAAAATGTGAGGTGTAGGTGTTGCTTTCCTCATCTTGAAGTCTTGATGTTGCCTTGGAATGAACCCTCGATGTCACAACTGCTTCTTCACTCCTTTGGAATTCCTTCTTTGTGATTCCCTTCATGTTGTTGATTCTTTCATCCACATCCTCGAATGTGTGGATCATGTCCTTGCATTAGTGAATCCTTCCCATGTTCTTGAGATGTTCCTTGTGAAGTTCTCTCAATGTATCAAACCTGAAGGACAAAAGATTTTGCAACAAAACATTAAGCAAATGAGAATAATACTAATACTTAAGCAAATTACTCTTCCTAAAACCCTACCCAAACCTGGAAATCGCATTAAAAGGTCAGAAAATGCAAATCTGGAAATAATGTGTCATCTCGAAGTCCAATTGAACTTTGGATAAGATTTGTTGGAAATTTGCTTTCAAATGTATAAAATCAGAGCTTAGAGTCATCTATGTTAAATTCAGAAAATGTCACGATAGTGCATATAACTCATGTTCCAAAATTTGAATGTTATAACCTTAAGATCTGGTTATTACTTAGAAAATCTGAGTCATACCTCCTCGTTTTAATGATTATCAAATTCTGAAATTAAGTTTTCTGAGCAAATAGGATGACTGAATTTTAATTATTGACACTCAGAAAACAGAGTTAAAACCCCTTAAGGCTTTGGCCTTTGACCAGCCTTTTTCCACGAGTTGATTTTCAAAATCTCTTTTCAAACTGTTACTTCTCCAATGCAAATTAGCAGCACTTGATCCTTTAACCTTCTGTTCTCAAGATGAATTCGCTGAATCTCCTTTGGAGGGCAACTTAATGGGATTGAGGTTGGCAGGTCTCACGTAGGAGAAGTTGATGTCTTCTTCTTGGAGCAATTCCACTTCAATTTCGCCTATCACAGCTTTGAAGAAATTCTTGTTGAAATCTAACCTCTGCTTGTAGGGCTGTGAATGCAATTTTGTTTGTGAATTATGGAAGAATGTGTGCATCTTCTTACCTTTATATGTTTAACTCCAAGAGTTGCACCTCTTTATGTTCTTAAGAAGGCTGACTTAGCATATTAAGGTTTTCAAAATCGCATTTATTCTCTTCCCTTGTAGAGGGCCGACTTGGCAAATAGTTAGAAGAAAGCGCTTATCACCATGCGATTCTAACCTCCAGCCGTCTAGGTTAGATTTCCCTTCAATTTTTCCTTAGTTGTTCGACTTGTATCTTTGGAGGTTCATATTTAAATTTGATAATTTTCAACTCCCACCTTTGCGACTTGAAAGTCTCACGCCTACATCTTCTTTTAGTGAATTCACCTTTCTTCTCTTTAGTGAACTTTTCAACTTGCATTTTTAAGGGTTTGATTTTGATATTCAAGTGCTTTCAACTTACATGTTTGGAGGTTTGAATTTCATGCTTGATATTTCAACCTTGGTCCTTAGTGGTTGGATTTTCATCTTCTCTTTTAGTAAATTTTTCCTCTATCTTCTTTCAAGCAAATTTCATCTCTTTTACTTGCATCTTTCCAACTCCTATCCAGCCAATTTGAAATTCGTTTCATTTAATCCTTAAGTGTATGTGTTCTCTTTTGATCTTTTTTTTTAGTAATTTGCTATCTCTAAGTTTGAGCATTTCAACTCTTACCTTTGAAGGTTCGATTTTGAACACTTACATTTCAACTTTGATCCTTGGAAGTTCGGTTTAGAGTTCAACCTTGATTGCTGTGACTTGAAGGAGCAAATTCCATCTTTGTTTGCATTTCAACTTCCATCTCTAGGAGTTCGACTTTAATGCTTAAGTGTTTTAAACTTGCTCCTTTGGAGGTTCGATATTGATACTTAATGATTTTAACCTTGATGCTTGGAAGTTAGTACTTGTTATCTTCTTTAATCAGCAAACTCACCCTTCATCTTCTTTCCATCGAACTTTATCTTTCCATCCATCATTCTTTCAACTTCAACAATCTTCCTTTATTCATACTTCTCATTTTTAGTAATTCTGCTAATCTTGCATGTCTAGAGGTCTGAATTTTGAGACTTGATTCTTTGAAGCTCCATCTTTGCGACTTGAGAGTGTCATGTTCTCATCTTTGTGAAAAGGACGATCCTACTTACTTCCCAGCTGTTTATCTTCAGATCTCTTTCAAATTCACTTTACCATTTATCCAACACATTCCCTTAGAGGTTCAACTTTGACTTGATAATTTCCAACCTTCATCCTTGGAGGTTCGATTTTGATACTTGATGGTTTCAACTTACATCCTTGGAGGTTAGATTTGATACTTGAGTATTTCAACCTTCATCCTTGCAAGTTAAAAGTTTCATCTTTTCAACCTTCATCCATGCAACTTCAGATTTTCACCATAAGTTAATTCGCCTTGTCATCTTTTGGAAAATTCGCCTTCTTATCAATTCAAGTTGATTCACACTTCTTTCTCATTATCGAGGGTTGAACTTGATAGATTGAACTTTATTTCTTTCCAACTCAAGTGGGTGTGCAAGAGGTTCAATACTTGTTGAGGTTGAAATGCTCTTAAATGCTCTTCATCACTCTTCTTTACCAACCTAGGTTGATCCATAGGTACACTTAGAGACTTCCTACCAACCTAGGTTGATTCGCACTTATTGACAACTTAGAACTTCAAGCAATTTTGTAATGTGACCGCAACCTGACATCCCTTACTCATTAGTGAAGGTTAACAACTAAAGAAACTAAGACACCTAACCTAAGCAAAAAGTGGGGGTCCTGTTGACGTGTATTTTGTACACCATCATACACAAAATAAAATACCCAAAGGCATCTTATCCTCTCTTGAATAAAGTCTCTAACTGCTGAAGATTTCGCAAGAAGGATCAGTTAGGATGACTCCAATGTTCTGGTTAGTAGGGTCTCTATGTGTGGATAAGCACCAGTGGTCATTGTGATTTGCTGTGTCCTCAAGGGGCCTTACATTACCGAAGTTCTTTTTTGCTAAACTAAACAAACTTTTGAAGAAAAATGACAAAAGAGTAGGGTTTGCAAGAGGTCTAATCTAGTCTAACCCTAAGAATGACTTCATGTGGACAAGACTTGGAAAGATTCTACCAACTTCAATTTTGCCATAAAATAACAACTTAATTGAAATTGATGCGATCTTCTAAGGTAACAAATGATTTTCAATACATCAAAGATCAAAGATACTACCACGAAGGTACATATCCAAGATACAATAATGACTGAAGGTTAAGTGATTCAAGTATCTCCAGTTGACCACGCAAGGCGTTCCTACAATCAGCAAGAAGCTAGTGGTTTGGAAAGCGAATCCTACCAAAGATCAAGTCTCACACTTTGTCCTTCGAATTAACACACTACTTTGATTGAGAATGATTCAAGTAAATCGAACAACCATGAAGATAACCAAGAAAGTTGCAACAAAACACCATAACTTCAATATTTCATTGATTTCAAAGTCATCATGTACAACAATTGTTTGAATTCCTTTCCTCAAAAACTCAATCTTGCTACAAAAGTAAATTGTTTCTAAACTCTAATCTCTCTAATACAACAAACTCTCTGATATCTAACTATTACAAAATGAAATGAAAATGAGGGTATAAGTAGCATCCTCAATTACAATGAATGGTCCAGATCAAAAAGCAGATCAATGGTCAAGATCATGACACCTAAACCCTAATTAGGGTTTGTTACAAATGACCTCCTTTTTACTCAACAATATTAAATGCATAGCCAAATATTAAATTTGGCACAAAAACCTAGGAGACATAAACCAATGACAATTAAGATGCCATGTCATCTATAACAACCTCTCATCTAGAATCTTATTCCCTTTCCAATGTTCCTTTTTAGCATATGCAATGAATCTTGATACGATTCCTTCGATCTCAGCAATTGGAATCTCGGGAAGTTCTTCATTCTTTCTTCCAAATGGATGACCTGATCAAATGCATCTAGAAGAGCTGCGTCCCATGTAGGTTCAAGTTCCTTAGTCCTTTCAATCAGGAGCATGGTAGCAAACATCTGGTCATGTTGCTCGTCTGTGATATTAGCGTCCTTGCAAAAGATGACCTTGATTCTATCCTCCAATTCCTGCAAATCCACATCTGTCTCGACCTCGATCCTTCTGCCAAGAATGGTACGAAGTACCTCAAATACTCTGTCTTGGATCGGATTGATCACCTCCTCAACATGGCTACATCTAGTACTGATGTCCTCAAAGAGAACACTCTTCATCTGGAGTAAGGTTGACCACTGAAGCAAACTGTGAGGTCCTCCATCCATAATCTTTTCCTGCGCTAAGACCTTCCTTGATGTTTGCCTAATTACTTTCAATACAGGAATGATAACATCTCTAGTATGAGCAAAAGCGGCTACTGTTATCATCAAGTTGTGGATTATCTCAAGAACCTGGATAGCCCTATGAATAGTCTTCATCATCCTTGCTACAAATTCTACGACAACTGTATGAGATTTGTCCATCCAAGTACTCATACGCTGGACCATACTCCTGAATTTCTCTGCCTCATTAATTGATTGAAGGGGAAGTGCCTGCACTGGTGATCTAGCTGGATCCTGATGTCCCAAAGGCTCATTGAGATGACTGAAATATGTCCTCCATGCACCTCTCTCTCTCTCAAGCTTTCTATTCTTTTCCATTTCTTCCCTAAGCTTGTCTTTCAATGCCTCAAATGAATCAGTGGCATCATCTAGTGTCTGCTCAGCTGTGGATGGACCTAGCTCAAATGTCTCTATATCATATTCCTCTGCTAGGATCTCCCCTTCATATTTGTCTACTGCCGGTGTAGCTATCTGCAGTTTTCTGGACCCAGTCTCATCTCTAATCATCTTGGACATCTTGGTAGCTTTTCTCTTCTCTGTTATTTCCTGAGAACGTCCAACAAGGCTCTCTAAATCAATTACATTGTCTTCGTCCTCTATCACGATCACCTTAGTTAATCTTTCCTTTAACCAATCTGGGATAGCTGATTTTGTCTCTTTGACCTGAATCTCCTTATGCAATACTTCTTCTTCTCTGGGAGGAGATGTTACCTCGTTATCTTCTCTATCTTCATTTAGCTCATAATCTTGGAGAGATCCATCTGGTGACCCTTGCGGTGCTTGTCCTTCTTCCTGCCTATCATTCTGTACCATCGATTCCATAGATTCTTCCATTTGAAGTGTCCTCTTCTCTGGTCTAGAAGATGTGCCTGATGAACGATCTCGATTGGCCCCTTGCTTCTTCTTGGAAGATTCTCTCTTTTCTGGCCTTTCTTTCCTCTTCGAACCTCTTGGATGAAGATTGCCTTCACTTGCACATCGAAGGTCGCCTTCACTTGCATTTCTAGGATTAGGATTGCCTTCGCTCACACTAGCTCCACCTTCGGCTGGTTTCTCTTCCAAAGTGAAAGTCATAGCTATGCCTTGTTCTCTCAACTTCTGATGCTGTACGTCAACCCATCTGCGAGTACAAGACAAGACTGGAGCCATCAAAGCATCTAAATCCACGACCTCGGGCTCATTCCAATCTAACCTTATTGATTTGCTTTCTCGATCATAGGATGATTGGATATGTCTGCCACTGTCCTGAGCTTGGTCGGCCACTCTGTAAATCCTGCATTTCCTGATGAAATCCAAAGGCAATCTAGAATGCATCTTTCTTTTCACTTCAAGATCATCTAAGAGATTCATCATAAAATCTTCTATTTGGTACTCATGCTTAAACTTCCTACCGACTGTCTCCTCTATGTATCCATGTGGATCAAAGCTTTCTCTCAAAGCAAAGGATGAAAAAGAATACAAAGCTAACTCCTTCTCTGCGTCATCCATGGCTAAAGCATTAGGACATACCTCAACTGAATTGCCTAAAATGATAGGTACCGAAACTCCATTCCCATGTCTGTGTCTGAATGCCTTCGCATATGCTGCCAACTGTCTTGTTACTTCAAGTAACACAACTCTGTCTGTCGGATATCTCGGCAACATGTATGGAGGTGAAGGACATCCATGTACTCTAATATAGGTAAATTTCGGAAATTGGATAAACCAAGCACCATACCTCTTCACTAACTCTTGTGCATCCTGAGATAATCTGTTGTGAATCCCACCTTGCAACGTCCTTGTGATGTTCATCGTGAAGGTATCATTAACTAGCTTGTAGTTGCTTCCTGGCGGATGATGCAAGTAGACATAGGAATCACAAACTCTGACCTCGCCGGGTCCTCTTCCAATCACTCCTCTGTGAGGTAGTCCTGCGTACTCAAAACTCCTGATCAAGGCATATATGACGTATGAACTCATGTGGAAGGACTTGGTAGCTTTGAGTCTCCTCAACTGTACGTCCAATCAATGGCTAATCATCCTAGCCCAATGTATTGTTCCTTTTCCTTGAACAATCACCTGGATGAAGTAGAACATCCACTTCTCAAAGTAGAAGGCGTGAGGGGCTCCTGTGACTCGGTTGAGCATGGTGATCAAATCTCTGTACTCCTCCTGGAAATCAATCCTATGCGGTGTGTTCGGGATCTTGCTCAGGCGAGGACGACTCTTGAGTAACCAGTTCTTGTTGATTATGTTTAGACAAGCATCTGGATCATCTTCGTACATTGACCTGGCTCCTTCTATGCTCTTGTATATCATGTCTCTGTGCTCTGAAAGATGGAAAGCTTCACTTATAGCTTCCTCTGAAAAATACGCCAAAGTGTTCCCTTCATTGGACACGATCGTTCTGGACTGAGGATCATAATGACGAGCACACTCGATCATCAACTCATGGCACTGAACTGCTGGAGGGAAGCCGGCCGCCTTAATGATGCCACTCTCGATTATTCTCCGGGCGACAAGTGATGGTTTGCCAATGTAAGGGACCTCTCGAAACTTCTTCGTGCTAAAGTTGCCCAAGTTGGTATCTCCAATGTTGCTCCACTTTGAAACGATCTTGGTCTCCACTTCTTCGGTCTTTTGATCCTCCTTCATGAGAGCTGGACGACTGGTGGATGCTCCCGCCTTCGGGGTCGCCATACCTACACAACATTTCATAATAAGAACTAGATTTTGCAATGCATAACATAGATTAGATTAACTTTAGGAAACTTCATGATAAGTCCTTGAGTTATCATTTCCTAAAAAAAAAAACGATTGAGCTAGTGGAATTCAAAATTTCAAAATTCAAAATTTGAAGCTATGACGATCAACGTTCAAAATCAAAACAATAAATCCATATCGCCATACCTCACTTGAGAGCTAACACTAGAATGCAAAATGAGGAAAATCGCCTAGGCAAAATTAATGTTTGAAGCTTTTTCCACGTGATTTTCAAGCGAACGTCCTTCCTATCAACTCGCCACCCTTGGGGATGTCTTTGACGTGATCTTCAATGTTCTTGGCAAGTTCGCTCAATTCTAACCAAGGTTTGCATGTACTCTCCTTTTGATAATGCTTCGCACCACCTTGCTTTAATGAAAATCGCACTCTTTAAACACAATTCGCACTTCTCCTTCCAAGATCGCATGTGAGATGATAAAATGATAATGTGAAAATAACAATTTTCACCCTCCCTTTATAGGCGCTTAACCCTTCATTCACCCCTAGGCCGACTTTGCCAAAATAAGGCAATTAAAATGATTTTTTTAAAATAAATAACAAGGGCCGACCTTTTAAATCAAAGCGCTCCATTTGATTTTTAATTAAATTAATAATTAATTAATTAATTGCCATCGTTTTTTAATAAATAAATTCGATTTTTAAAAGGCAAAAAATAATTAATTAATGTCTTGCGCTATATTTAAATGCTATTTTAATTGATTTTTTTTTTTAATTTATCGAATTTTCTAGCATTTAATAAAATCCAAAAATGTTTTAGCGCCAAGAATTTCAAAAAAAAAAAGAAAGGTAAGGACACAAACCATTATCGCCCTAGTCCCTGACTGAGGGACATGAGCGATCTAAATGTTTTCTCCTTGATCTTGCTTGTTCGATCACCAATCTTCATCATATGGCAAGTAATGACGTTGTCCTTCCATTCCACGCCCACTTTATTCGTTGTTAACAAGGCATTTAGATGTTTAAAGGATTATCGCCCTGGTCCCTTGGTGAGGGACAGGAGCGAACCTTGTATTTTAACCAAAATTCTTCGTACTTAACCCTTCGTTTCTTGTTCATTGCCTTCCAAACGACATTCTTGATCTTGTGCAATCTTGCTTTAACATGATTTTGAAGGAAAATGAATGACTTTGTGAAAATCGCCCTGGTCCTTGCCTGAAGGACAGGAGCGATATAGCTTCCTTGTTCAAATTGATCACCTTTTGACGTTTAATTTCTTTGCATATCATCTTCTTAAGATACCTTAGACCCTGTGCAACCTCGCTTAATCTTGATTTGGCATGATTTTTGAATGAATTGGCAAATATAGTAAATATCGCCCTGGTCCCTGACTGAGGGACAGGAGCGAACTTCAATGTCCTGGGCTCATACTTGCTTTCATCAACTTGCCATTGCTTTCATCGTGTAAAATGAAGTCCTTTGATCCCCCTTGGACACTTGATACTTGATAAACCTTCAAAACTTAGGCCCTCATAGAAATTTCGCTCTGGTCCCTGACTGAGGGACAGGAGCGAACTTGGGTATATAATGAAAATTTTCCATCATCTTAACTTGTAATTGTCTTCAAAGTGCAAAACGATGTCCTTTACTCCCTTTCAAACATTCAAAATGTGAATAGCAACCCAAATTTGGCCTTATTTGAACACTTTCGCTCTGGTCCTTGACTGAGGGACAGGAGCGAACTTAGGCATTTGGTGTAATTCTTTCAATATTGGCGACCTTTGATACTTCGTTTTTGATTGAGACGCTTCAAAACGTCCTTGCCACCTTTCACCTTGACTTGGAGTGGTTTGAACTTGGAGGAAAGGCAACATAATCATCATTTCGCCCTGGTCCCTGGCTGAGGGACAGGAGCGATATTGGACTTATAGGCTCCATCACACTTTGTTAACTTCTAAATTTATCTTCAACGGATCCGTTTCACCCTCCTTTCTTGCCTTCAAACTTAAAACTTGCTTGCTTTTACCTGAATTTTGCCTTATGAAGAATTTCGCTCTGGTCCCTGGGAGAGGGACGAGAGGGACGGGAGCTACAATGGATTTCGCCCTGGTCCCTGACTGAGGGACAGGAGCGAATTTTGCATTTTGGCGCATTTGTCCTTCACGAAGGCACTCCAAGTTATATTCAACTGATAAAACATATCTCCTTTGATCTCTTCAAATCGTCAAGTTGTTCAAATCCCGCAAGGACAAGGCAATGTTTGATTTTGAGCTCCGGTCCTTCACTGAGGGACAGGAGCGATTTTGACTCCTGGGGCATTTCCGTGTTCGTGAAATTCTTCAATTTATATTCAACGGAAAGATCACGCCTTTCTTTACCATGTCCAATTGAAAAATCATCTTGATCCTGCAAAGACAGTAAGATTTTTGAAAATGAGCTCCGGTCCTTCACTGATGGACAGGAGCGATTTTGCTCCTACAGGCCAAAATATCATGATTTCACAAGTTTAATCACTTCACAAGGCAAAAACAAATCATTTCCAATGCCCGGGATCACATATCAAAAACTCAAAATTTGGTCAAAATTACTCAATTGGACAAAATTCACAATTTCATCATTAACGCTTAGACAAATTTATTCAAAATTCCAATTGAAAATGGACCAACACACTTAACCTTTGGCGAATTCACTTTACTTCAAAATTTGCATCCTACGAGAGGAAGCTCAAAAAGCTCTCAAGACTGACTGGATTCTGGCCTGAAAAGACAGTAACGGAAACCCTAAGGCTTGACCCTAATCCAGACAACTGACAAACTACCAAAACCCTAAAAAGACAAAGCGGAAGGCGAGCGAAAAACGAGCAAAAAGAGGGGGTTCCCATTTTAAATGGGGCGATGTGTGAAATGGTCACAACAGGTCCCCATTTGCAATGGGGCGATGTGTGAAAATGTCACAATAGAGCCCACAACCCAAATTTTCAAATTTAGCTTGGAGAGGGTTTTGAGAGCAAAATCCTCTACAAATTTACAACATTTTACATTTTTAAAATTAATTTAAAAATTTACTTAAATCTATCTACCCCAAATGCATCCTTCAATAGTTGGAAATTCAATTAAACATTTTATCTCATTCAAATTTCACAATTTAAATATGATTAAATCATATATACATGCAACTCATAAAAATATTTTCTCCTGATTTGGGTTCGGATCAGCATACGTTAATCACAACATAAATTGTACTTAGATCAAGTATGATTGGGTACAGCAAAAAGTTATGGCCTACTATGACATCTCCAATATAACCACCGTCGAGGATAACTCAAACTTGTAAATCAGGTGGAGGAATGCTCATACTTGCACACTCAATACCCACATCAAGTGTACTTGCAACATGTATATGATAGCCCAATATCACTGCCCAGGCAGGGTACATCATAAAGTATAGAAGCAACCATCTATACATACATATATATAAATAGTCATTGAAATAGGAAATGCATAGTTCAAACAAGTCTATTAGAATGCAAACACAAGAGGCATTACACCCCACAAGGTACAACAATATATAGAGCATAACTCAATACATTCACATGTCATATAATCATGAAACATTTATTCACAACAGGAATAATCATCTATATATCTAGGAACAAAAGCATTACGATATGCCAGACACTTAAGCATCACATAGGCATCTCACTGAATGCCATAGTCATGAAATACATCAAGTTCTCACAAGAAACTTGGAACATTGTCACCCATGAATCTCAATGCAAGCAAAACACCAACAATTGATATGTTGAGGGATTACATCTTGAAACATGTCGGTAGTCCAAACACACCAATCAGGGAAGGAACAAGAGCCACAAATAAGGGTAACAATGAATACAGAGAAATTGAACATCAACACATGCTCAAAGCAACAAGCACAAACACAACCTATGCATCCCTTGATACATAATTGGAGACAATGCGGATCTAAACATCTCAAGGCTACAAACAAGAAGGGCATTATACGATTGCCAAGTAACACAATTATCATTAACTACCAAGAAACTGTATCTCTTTTAACTTCCACCAGCCAATCAAGCATTAACATTGAGTAAACATAACTAAGACAAAAAATATGCTAACTACATTTTGTTTAGATGATGGATGCTCGACACTAGATGCTGAAGATGATCCATGATTGTCAAACAACTTTTCTCCCCTTGGAAAGAAACAAACTCAATGGTGAATCTAAAAGATCTTTCCTTTCTTGAAAGGAATGTGAGGAAGAAATTTGAAGAGAAAGATCTCTAGAAATTGCTTAGATGTCACTATGTTAGTGCCAAAAGGTATCACAATTAAATCAAGAGTCCTAGGCCTAATGAAGAAAGTGATCATCCAAAATTATGTGGAAACTAAAGTAGAATAGGTGCCAAAGATAAAGATAATTTCTCCAAAAAATGTTCAAGACTCTCCAAGCCAATGCTCTTTTGTGGCAATTACTGATAAGAGAAATCCAATATTCTTGTAGGTGTCATTTATGATGGAGTCAAATCTGAGGACTTGTGAATTATAGAATGTGCCATAGTAGAAGTAGGTATATGTGGAGGAAACAAAGGTCTAAATGTGCTCTCATGACATTTGAAGAATATGAGACAACTGTTGTGGAGCTGTCAACAAAGAGAAATTCTGAGTCCTCAATAGTGCCCCCTAAATCTGCAAGAAGTGACTTGCAAAACAAAACTTGAAAGATCTAACAAGTACTTGTCTCAATGAATTGCCTCTAGAAGGCAAGATCTTATTGTATTGAATCACTGGAAGTCCCAACTGAAGTAGCATTGAACTGGTAGAAGTGGGAGATGAAAGTGATGAAATGTCAACACGTCTCTCTTAGTTGATGACAGGACTTGAACGTTTAGTTGACCATGGTACACATCTTGAAAACTATACATTTTTAACAATTTAGTGATGCTTTCTTCCTACACTAACTTGAACTCAAACAAAAGGCTAAAGGGAAACGGGTTTGCAGAGACTAATCTAACACCTAAGGACAATGATGACAATGGGTAATGCTTTGATAGACAAACTCCTTCAAACTGAGCTTTGCTTTGCTATGATAACAACTACTACACAATGCTGGTGCAATCTCCCAAGGAAATGCAAGATATTCATAACGCAAACCATTCATTCAAATACCCAATGCTGATGCAAACCAAATGAAACATTCACAATTGATTTTAGCAATAATGAGGTTTAGGCTAATTTTGCACTATAGCTTTGCAATGTTCCCTTGTTGAAATAGGATTTATTAATAAATAATAATAAATTTAAATACAAAAGAACAAAATAAAATTTAATATAATTAAAATGTAGTTAAGTTTAATGAACAAAAGGCATGAAATGAAAAGTTGACTCCCTCAAACATGAGATATAAAATGGAGAGAAGAGAACTTCATTTGGGGAAAAAAAGGAGGAAGGAAGAAAGAAGGGAGCAAAGGAATTAAGGAAGCATTAATGGGAAGAAGATAAGGAAGTGACTCTTCCAAAGGGACAGCAATGATGAAGGGTTGTGACCTTTTTGAAGGGTGGTAATTGTGAAAGGTTGTGACCATTATGAAGAGGTGTAACTCTCCCTCACATTGGAGGATATAAAAGGGAGAAGTTTTCATTTGAGGAGGAGATAAAAAAGGGAAGATCAATTTGAGGAATAATATATTATTCTCAAGGGCAACAATGAAAAGTGGTGACTCAATTCTTATGAAAGGTGGTGACCCTTCCACCAATAAGGTATAAAGGAGAATTCATTCCAAGCATTGAAGGGGACTTATCAATCAATTGAGGAAATCAATACAATTAACATCATTTATCCTAAGAGAGAAAAGAACTTTTAGCAATCAAATACAGATTGAACCATTCAGCAATAGCACTCATCGAAGAGAGCAGCGTTCAACTTTCAAAGAGGGAAACAACATTGAATTGAATCTGTCCAAATTACCACAGTAGACTGAAAATACGTAACCTGCAATAATTCTACAAGTATAGTGGGCAAGATTTAGTCTCCTCCCAAAAGGGGACATTACAAGCTTACAATCAGTAAACCACCAAAGGTATGAACCAGGAAATTTACCATATATCATCGCGTTTCTCCATTAAGATCAATGAACTTTAACTAATTGAGAAGTAACAAGAAACCATGCAAAATGTAGAACACAATACAAAGAACCACCATAATTTCAATGAAACTTATGTATTAATCTTGACATAGTCTTGGCAAATTTGTTTTCTTGACTCCTACTCTACTTCCACTTTCTGAGGCTATCTACTATTGTCTATTGTCTATTAACCTTTACAAATGAGAAGGCTAGACATATCTTCCATTACAAATGAATGGCTTCGATTGTTTCTCAATCAATGACCAAGATTTAACAATAAAACCCTAATTGGGGTTAATTACAATTAACTCCCACTTGACCAATGAGATCATTACAACAATTTGGATACATGTCCTACATTGAATGTGGACCAATACGAAATTAGATTAGGTACATTGAATTTAGTGTTGTCCAAATGTATAGTTGTCATCTTGGGATGAGTTAGGTTCAATGAATCTGGATGAGTTGATGTGGCGTAATTTGATTAGGTTGATGATGAATGGATGCCGACTCAACATGCACAACTTGTGGATCATCACAAAGTAGTGTCCCACCTTGAGCAATATCTCTTGATACTCAACATTATCAAGCCCGGTGTGATGATCATGGGACATATTCTCAAATTGTATCATCATGATTGAGCCCCTAGCTTTGATCAACTCTTTCTAAACTAAAAGCTCAAGAGATGCTCTCATTGTTATTCATCTTCTTCTTTTGCCATCTTCATGATGTCAAGGCTTGATCCTCATGTGTAGTCATAGCCGTGTCTTCCATGCGCATTTGTTACTTTGTGCATGATGTCCCTCTCTTGTTGTAGTGACCTTGATCTTGGACTTTCAAAGGAAATTCAAGGTCATCATAGCATCTACCCATCATCATGTAATGTTTTCCTCTTGTTGTGATGTCTTGAACCTTCTTTTAAGTCCCTCCTTGAATGTGTTGAGTTTTCATTATCCTCATGTTGTAGTGCAAGCCTTGAATGTCATGACCTTCTTGAGTGACTTTGATCTCTTGTTTTGTGAAGTCCTTCATGTCTTAGCTCTTGACTTTGTATTTGCATTTTTGTAATATCCTTCATCCCTCATGCCATATTATTGAATGTTCTTCATCCATGCTTGTATTTGTAGGACTTGAACCTCGACCTCTTCATGTTGTTGGATCATTCTATTCACCTCTTTGAATGACTTGATTTCCTCATCCTTTGAGTTCTTTCATTTGATTCCTTGCAAGAAATATAAAACATCAAATCATATATGTTGAATTTAGAATGAAATGCAAGAGAAAATGGAATGACAACTATCTTTAAGAGCCTAAAAGCTATTCATATTAATTCTCTCTCAAAAGATAGTTATGGAATGAACAAAGAATTTCTGGAATCAACCTTTGTTGAAATCTGGACAACTTATAATTTACCCTCAAGTTTCCACAAATTAGACTTTGTTAACTTCTGATTTGACCTACAGAGATCTGGAACTTTGCCCTTACAATTCAAAATGCTGGACATTGCTTAAGAAAATCACCATGTATAAAAAAGCAAGGTTGGGATTTTGGAGATTGCATACATTATACAAAGGTGGATTTAGGCCATCCTCATGTATTGATCACTAAGGTCGGGATTAGCACATACTCATACATAGATCAGGTCGGACTTTAGAGGGCTTCAGGCATTGATATAGGGCAGATTTACATAGTGCACTTTCATTAGTAATAGGGAAAACAAGAGGCTGTGCATTGATTGAAATTGGCATTTGATGATGTTTAAGGTCAGCTTTTAGACATAGTTGTGCATTGAAACCTCCAAGTGCGGAAATTCACTATGACTAGGCATTGAAAAGTCTAAACAAGGTGAATAAAACTTCAAGGATAAGGGCGTAGATCTCTCATTGCCATGTATGGATGCAAGGTCGTAATTAGGCAATGCTTGTGTATAGAACACAAGGGTGGGAATCCTCCATAGTCACACATTGAATCACCCAAGACAAGGTCAGAATTTCTCATGAGTCATGTATAACAACCCCTAAGTCAGGATTTCATGATGCATGTGCATTGAAAGACACTTCACCCTATCACTAGCAACATTGCAACCTCAACAACTTTGACAACTTGTGACAATTTCGACAGGATTTGACAATATTGCATCTTGACAACATTTACAATTTTGACAACTTTTGCCTTTAATTTTCAATCCCGACGCCCGATCAAGGAATTTGGACTTGAAACAATGAATTCTTGACTTGATCTTTCCTGTTTGACTCAAGACTCACCTTATCACTAACTATCTGGACTAATTCTTCCCACAAGCAAAAGATTAAAACTATGACTATTGCCAAGCTAGACCAACTAAACCTAAAACACTAAGCTAGGAAAGAAAAAAGAGGGGGTCCCCATTTGCAATGGGGCGATGTGTGACAATGTCAAAACAGATCCTACATGATATGGAAGTATTCAGAGAATAATTTTGTTGACAAGGGACAATCCTAGATGACAACATTTGCCTATATTGAACATGAGAATTCTTTGGGATGTCATTGCTTTTGTAGATACAAATCACTGCCCACATACATCTAGTGGATTGGACACCAATACCTCAATTCTAGACCTTTATGACCCTTCCCAGCAGCAAAGCAAACTTTCAACAAACCAGCACCCACTCCAAACAGTGATAAGTGACAAATAAAACTGCAAAGAAAGGCTGCATGAAGTGGAATATTTCATCAAAACTCTACTATGATCTTGGCACTGTCACTTGAGTTGAGAAATATGAAAGTTATGTTGATGGATCTGCAAAAATGGCAAATCTTCCCCTTGGAATGTTGATGTGCTAGTTTTAGCAGCAATAAATGTTGAACATCATGCAAATTAGCATCATTACCCTCAAATTTCAGTAGTAGATAACGCTAGGAAATTCCCTGCAAATGTTGTGCACTAGAGCTATCATAAATTGGCAATGACAAGGAAAATTAATTCTGAAACTTGCAACGAAACCCTTGGAATTCACAAGCAACAAGATTGACTTGCAAATACCAATTGCTCCAAATTTGAAAATGATCCAAATCAGCTTACATGTAAACCCTAGATGGAATTGCCCCAAAGGAGATAAGGGTTTTCGTCCCCAAAAATAGGAGTGAAAATCCAAGAGGGTCTTTGTCTATAGATGCAAACTTGAAAACAAAGTTCAAATTTTGGAAACTGATGGCAAAGTGATTACAAAATATGAGATGCAAAATGAATCCAAGGGCCTTCTCTTTGTAGCACTCCAATTGGGCCCATGGGTGCAATTTCCTTGAGTATTGAAAAATAGTTTTTTATTTTATTTTATTTTAAGTATTGTTGTCCTCATTTTTGTTTTCAAAAATGAAGGACCATTACATAAATTTTTTGTCAAAAAATGAAAATTTTACTCTATGGCATGCTTCCCGAGGCAAAATTTCGCTTCGCCCTTGGACTGGCTTAATCTTCAATCCATCCTCAAACCACGTTTCAAATTTCATCGCATTCTAGGTTCGTTTGCTATGTCTTTTCTTCAATTTCAGGTTTTTTCTCCCTGACTGCAGGTGGGAAATTTTCCTTGAATTGCAAGTTTTAATGATTTTCTTTGTTTGTCTTTGTAGGGAAATTTTTGACTAGTTACAAGTGCACTTTATTGGAAAAAGAACTTGTAACTTACTTTTTATTTCCCCCTCAATGCTTTTTGGCTTTTTAAGTCATAATAGGGATTTTTTGGATAAGTTGCAAGTTAATTTTAAATTGCATATTTAAAAGTCACTTGTAATTCTTTTGTAAAACCCCTATTTTAATGTCTTTTGCTTGTAATGGGGATTTTATTCCCCTATTGCATGTATTGAGTTATTAAAACTTTTTGTAGGGATTTTATTTTCCCTTTACAAGTTATTTATAACTTGCATATCTCTCTCCAAAACCCGATTTTGCTTAAAAATGGAATAAAGTGGCATTTTAAACTTGCTAGTATGTTCGAAAAACCCGATTTTCTCCATAAAGTGTAAATAGAGGAATTTTAAACTTGCTAACAGGTTTTTAAAATTCGATTTTGCCTTGTGCAAGATAAAGTGACATTTTAAACATGTAATATGAAATCCAAAACCCGATTTTCATTATTGCATGTAAAATAAAACTTGTTCTTTATTTCCAAAAACCCAACCAGCCAAGAAGGTGGATTTGTTGAAGATTTCAAGCAATTTTTTGTGGAGATTTTCTAAGAGGAAGAAGGTGTTTTTAATCCACTGCTTCTTTCATGCATTCTTGGACTCTCTTCATGCCATTTGGAGATCATGAATGCTGGTTTCATGGTAATTTCCAGCAAACACGTGTTTTATAAACTTCACGTTTTTCTCTCACAAAATGCCACGAATCCTTCCTCTTCAAAGTCGTTTATGCTTCCTTCACTTAAGCATTGAGGTTAAAAGAAGATTTGACCGGTTCTTGTGCCTATTTTCTTGCATCTTCAGCCACGTTTTTGCTGTTTAGTCTCCAAATCCGAGTTTGGTAAAAACATGGCTAGGGTTTTGGAATGCGGTTAGTCTCTATTTAAGGGATTGTCTTCTTCTTTCAAAGATTGTTTCATCTTTTGAAGAGGCATTTCAGATTGAAGCAAGGTATGATTTCTTTTCTTCTTCTTGTTTCGTTTTCTTGTTTTCTTGTTTTCATTTCTAGTTGTAAATTTGTGTATATGTTGGTTTTGCCCCAAAAATCGGTTTTGTGAGAGAGATTTTCCCCTTTGCAAAGCAATTTGTGAATTGCATTGTTCTTCCCCATTTTCCCTCTTTACTTGTATTTAGGATTTTAAATCCCGATTACAAGTTGGATGAAAATAATTGTTCTTCCTTTATGGTTATAAGAATTTAACCATCCTTTGTTGAATTTTCAAGTTGCAAAGATGAAAAATACCCATCCTTCCCAAATCGGGTTTTTAGAACCGAATTGCATGTCCAAAATTCTTCCCGTTTTATTGGAAATGACATTCCCAATATCTTCCCGTTTTTATCCTTCCATATTACCTATATCCTTACTTTCCGTTCACCTCATTTCCCACAAGTCTAAGTCTCATTTTTCACTCATTTCTCTATTTTCCGTTTTACAAGTATACTTGCATTCGGGTTTCAAAAATCCGATTGCATGTTCATTCTTCCCAACTTGTATACTTGTAAAACTCTCCCCAAGATCCGAAATTGGTCAAAGTCAAATTTCCACCATTCCCATTTATTTCCCATCTTTCTCTCACAAAAACGTGAAGTGCAAGGGTTGGAGTTCTTACCATTTGAAGAAGAAAAAATGTTAGTTGTAGCTGATTATGATGTTGCCTTGACACTTTTAAGTCTTCATCGCAGTCTACCAAGTTGTCCTTCAATGTCAGATTCGCTGTGATCTCCAATTCCGAAGAAGATGAAGTATAAATATGACAAGTATCAGAATGAAGTTTCACCTTCGCAAGTTTCCTCTCCTTTGGATCACATCAAAGACACAGAGATAGGGCATGTGGATATGTCAGAATTCATTAAGAGGGTGGAGGATCCGTAGGATAGCAATATGCAGCGGCTGTTGGACAATCACATTCATCATGCATCTTCTATCCCAATGGCTGCCCTAGAACCTGAATTTGTTCTTGCTTGCGCTCATCACTTTGACAAGGAGATGAGAATCATTAGAAATAATGATGGTGAGGCAATAATCCGTCTTGATGAGAATACCATTGAGAAAGTCTTCAGAATACCACCAGCACCTGTTTATATGGAGATTTCCAAAAGTAGTGCAGTCGAATACTATTTCAAGAGGGAAAAGGATTGCAAACATCATATTAACAGGTGGATTCATGAGCCACGAACCGCTTTCTCAAGGTGGGCCAAGTTGTACCGTTTTGACTTCAAGTGAAAAATTGGAGACATCATTACTCTCCCCAGCAGGATGATGGGTCTTGAACACTATAATGTTTTTGAGCCCTGGATGTACCAGTTTATCATGTTCATAAGGCAATCCCATCATATATCATGGGGAGAGGTTATCAGTGATACTTTGTGCGAACAACTTGCAGCAGTCCTTACCTTCATGATTTTCTACATGAATTCATACTTAGTGTATTTGGCAGCATCACTTAGACATTTCCCTGGTCTTTCTACCAAGGGTGATCACTCGCTTATACCTGTGTGGGAATATTATGATCAGCTGCCTTTGAGACCCAACAGATTACATTTCAGAAGAGTTCAAGATGCATTCTTTGGTTACTTCATGTGTCAGTTTGACAAGACTCTAAAGAACAGAAGGGTGCCAGATGAAGCATGGGAAAGAGTGAATGAGTATGGGTGCTTGTTTCTTCAATTCCCGACCTTTACCTATATGAGAGTCGGATGCTATAGTGGGCAGCCATACATGCTTCCTAGATACCCAACTGATAAGATCATTGTTATGGAGTTGGGAAGACAGATCATGGTTGTGCACGCTCATTAGTCTGTCAGACATAAGGTTGGAATGTCGATTTTTACAACTAATCCATTGAGGATTGGCCGATATTCTCTTGTCACATCTATCAAAGCCAAAGCAATGGAAACTGAAATGCAGGAGGTTAAGCTCAAAAGATTTAAGTCCAGAGCAGATTTTGATTACCGGGGTATGAAGGAAAAGATCAAAAAATCTTTCATACATGTGCATCGTATTGAGGATATCTGGGTAGATCTCCGTACAAAAGTGGAGGTTCTCAAGATAGACTACTGCAGGCTTACTGTTGAGCAGGTAATTGATTTGAACTTGGTGGACATTCCACAAGGAATGATTGATGATGGGCATGCATGAAAGATCCCTGATGGATCCCCTTGCTGATCTGCTGTAGTTTTTAAATTAATAAACTATATTTTCCTGTGTTTCCTTTGATGGTTTTAGAGAATAGACAGAAGTTGCAGAAGGTTTGTTTATTTTTGTGTTTTTGATAGTTTTTCAGCAAGTAATAATTGAAGAACAAGTACATGAAAAGAGTACTGGAAATAAATGTTCATACACAGCCAAATCAGAATCATACGAAGCAGATTTCTGATTTATTTAAATCAAATAATTGTCTAGATAGTGATTCCAAACAATTCTAGGAAGATTACAATAAGCAATGAGTCCAACCTGAATGAAGAGTGAATACTAAAATCAAGAAGGAAGCTGCGGCAAACATCCAAAGCTCTTACATAGCTCCACGTGGGAAGAGAAATGGCTGCAAAGTACAGCCGTACGGTTGTTAGGTGATGCCAAGCTGGAAACCCCAATCTCCACGCTGAACCCTAACTCTGTTCACTGAATCCTCCAGAAAAGATGTACCAATTCTAAGGCACTGAAAACTGAATGCAAGAACCAAATAACCATTGAGTTGGGGGCTACGTCCCAGACAGGCAAGACCTGGGGTTTTCGTCCCAGATGTTGAATCGCTCTCCAAAGCAAATTCTCCAAATCAAAGATGAAATGTGTAAAAGATACTTGATAATTAGGTTACCATCTCCTTATAACTCCTTCCCTCTAGCTCGAACCCTAAAAGTGTATGAAAAGTGCGCTTAGGCTTAAAAAGTCTTATTTCTCATTTTTAGTCGCCAAGTATAGAGAAAACGCCACTTTTTTAATATAAAAAATTCCGTTCATCAAAAGGGTCCCTGACAAATGGGAAACATTTAGAAAAGTTCAAGACCTTTCCAACGAGCTATAACACATGGGCATATGCATCCAGATGAAGCCAAAAACCCCTTATTACTCCAAAATGGCTATAAACATAGCCTTATTTAATTAATTAAACGCTAACTTAGGAAATATTTAAATATATTAAAAATATAACCCAAATAGCTGCAGAAGGCTCAAATGACTCCAAAAGTCTGAAACGGAACCTGTCACCTGTCTGTGATTGATGTCGGAAATCATGGATCAACTGGCAGTCTCATCCCTAAAATCTAGGGATGCTCTTAGAAACTAGGAAACACATCCAAATCTCCTGAAACTGAAACCAAGGAATGGTCTCATGGAACCCCAATCCTGGACGCTGTCACAACCTCCTAAAAAGTAGGAACTACCTCCTAAAATGTAGGAACTGCCTCCTAAAATCAAGGAATTGCTCCAAACTGGTCTACTATTGCCAGAAACACCAAATCCAAACACTGAATATCCTGACTGAGTCTCTATCCACCATTGCCAACCTACAAGACTCCATAATAGGCTAACTCACATGTCTTTGCTAGACAGAGCTAAAGAGGGGACATGACAATGCACTTGATCCAGAATATATTTCATGAAGGGTTGAGGTCCTGAGGAAGCTCCACTTCCTTTAAGCCAATGGTCACACAAAGAGTGCACTTCCATTCTTGAAAGGTTTCAACCTATCCTTGCTAACACCAACGCTTGGCTTAAAGGTACTAGTGTTAGACTCATCAAAATCAAGGTTGGAAAAGAATATTACTCTATGGGACCTCTTGGACATAAGTCTGAGATTCAGGTTGACAACAAGGAAGGTGCATCATCTTCAGGCACTAGGATCCAATTGCAAGTTAGTTAGGCAATAGTACTTCCTCCTGAGGAGGCGACAATTCGTGGGAAAGAGAAGTCTCAGCTTCACATTCATGTGATTGATCTTGATGATCCAGAAGAAGGACAACAATCAGACGATGCTCCTAGATCACTAGCTTCGAAGTCACCTCATGAGATTCCCTCTTCAGTTTCTATGGAGTTGCCTCTATCTCCTCCTGACATAGTGGTGGAGGAGTCTCCTCAGAATGTCATCGCCATTTCAGCAATTGAGCCTCTTATTGATTATCAACAATAGAGTCTGCCAGAAATTTTTGAGGATACTCCTGCATGCATTCATCTATCAGAGATTGATACCTCTACTTCTAGTTTTGAGGAGTTTATGAAACAGACTTCATGTCCTTTGGTTACAAAGCAAACCATGGTTGCTATTCAGACAGATACTTCCCCCAGGGTGACTACGATTGTTCAAACAGAAACTGCTTCTCCTTTGCTTGTAGCTGCTACTGAAGGAGAGTTGATGGTTTATCTCCATGGCTTAGTTCTTTTACCCCAAAAAAAAAAGAAGTAGAAAATCTCACCTGATGCCTTTGATTGTCAACAACTTAAATAGTCTAGGCCCAAGGTTGCTAGAAAGGCCAAGATAATCTCAAGAGTAACTGTTGACAACAACAAGATGAAGGTGGCTGAAATTGTTGAACCTCTTGCAGATAAGCCACTTGAAGAAATGTCAGCTGCTGATTACAAAGTCACAAGGGTAGAATTGGGTAAACAAATGCATGAAGTGGTCAAACATGATGCCCAGTATTCTGTAGCCTCACTAGTGCAGCGGTAAGACGAACTTCTAGCAAAGAAAGACAAGCTAGAAGAGGAGAACTGGCAACTTGTTGCAGTTGTTCATAAAATTACAAAACTTGTTGGTGAAGGGAGTAATCCTACAAGTTCTTCCGGTTCCCAAGAATCGATTCGTGGAGTTGAAAGAGCTGCCCAGAAAGTACAAGCATTGGATTCTTGGGTGGATCAACTTCATGATCTATGTGCATGTAATATTCCAGTTATTTTTTTTTGTTTTTAGGCCAATAATAATCATCCACAAATGGATAAACCGTTAAGGTTAGAAAGCATAAATTGAAAACTTGCTGAAAAATGCAACCCTTCCACTTTTTGATCACCAAGTGCCCAATGTGGGAAGGTGAGAGCATACGGTGAATAGGGGATCGTTAGATCTCAAATCTACTGAAAAATGAAGTGGAATACAATACTGGGCAGCAAGCCAACCCCTTCCGCTTATCCAGTGGGAATGCAAGAAACTTGGCGGTGAACCAGCCGAGAGAAACATACAAAGGCACAAATCACTCGACCGCGATATTTTAGCGGGAGGACTGAAATTACAAACAAATTCAACTCAACCGCTTATGCAGCGAGAGGACCATTACAATCAATCATCACTCGACCGCTTATGTAGTGGGAGGATTGAATTACAATTCAATTGAAATAGGCGGCAAGCCAGCCTCTTCCACTTTTCAACGGGATGAGAGTTACAAGCTAGAATTGGTTAGTAGTACCACTACTTAACCTTACAATAATCTAGATAGTGAGAGAAGAAGAGTAATGCTGAACATCCAAATAATAAGCATGAAATTTCTGCTAACATCAAAATCTGTAGGTTGGAAATGCAAAACCAGCAGCCTATGGATTCACTAAAACGCTCATATCTTTCTCATTACTCACCCAATTCACCCAAAATCAGTTCTAAACTAATGCTACACCAGCCACAATGAAAACAAACCCAAAGGAAGCTATCAAAACACCCATATTTATTTTGCACGCTTCCCAATGCACTCACTAAACCCATCGCCTAACCTGGGAAGTTTGATTTTCAATATAAAAATCCACACTCAAAATAAGATGCTAAAAACTTACAAAATGCATCGCTAGTGGTATGAAGGATGGATGAGCCAGTACCTAGAATGATGGAATCGCTTGGCCAAGAGGTATGAGCAAAATACACTTTCAGCAGTTCTGCGACCAGCAACCAAAAAACACTCCACAATTTGCAACTCACTCACCAACAGCATTGGAAATACATGGACACAGCTAGGTACTATCTTGCAAGTACGAAACTGAGACTTAGCTCGAAAGCCACACTTCGAAGCTCAGATTTTCAATCGCCAATTTGGCAGTATAACGATTCAAATTCATATGATAACCAAAATGGGAGCCCAAGGCTCTTATTTATAACTTCTAACTCCCCAAAACCAAATGCAAATACTTACAAATTCGCCCAAATTCAACTTCTTCATTTGCATTTCCTTTACCACGTGGACCCAAGGATGGCGCCCAAACCATAAGTCAAAGAATTACACCAAAAAGCACAAGACCAAGATTTTGACTTAGCAAACATTTGTGGTGAATAAAATAATATCTCCCACATCAAATTGTTGTCCCTTTCTAGACATAAAATTCGCCTAGCACTTAGGAGATAATATGCGCAATTTCCATAGTCATTAATCAGTAGTAAAAATAATCAAATCAATTAAATATTAAACCTTAGGATAAGGAAATAATATTTAATTATATCACTTATGACTCCAATATTGATTATTGCCAAAACCAGGATGAAGCTGAGCCAGGAAGACCACTGAACTGCTGCAGGTACGGGACCCTGTCCACTACCAAAAATAGAAATATGCCATACTACCACTTACTAAAAATAGCAAGTTATGAACTACTGCTCCGAAAAGCACAATCTTCGCACCCAGTGACAGAGCATGGAGAGTTCAGTAGGACAGTATCACCAAAACGGCCAACCCTTGACTTGCTAAAAATAGTAAGTTCTCGCCTCATCAATGCTTGACCTTCATTCTTCATTCTACATAGCCTACGGGTCTTAGGAATAAGCTAATGGACCACTGGAAAGACATCAACGAGGAGGGGACATTACAGTGCACAAGTGCTAAAAGACATTTTCCAAATGATGTCTAAGTTGGAGGTCATTGAAGAGAAATTGAATCATACCTCCGACACTTTCAAACAAAATTTGGAAAGGGTTGAAGCTAGTTTAACAATCTGGCGCACCATGCCCCAACAACAGTTGAGTGTTCTTCAGGAGCATACCATTATTTCTTCCAAGGTCATGTACTTGGAATTTGAAGAACTTCTGGAGAATAAAGCCCTTGTTCTCAAATCCCTCATTGAGGAGATTGATGATGCAATGAGATTGCGGGGTGAAGTATTCCAAGGTATTGTTTCCCATTGTGAGAAGGCCTCTTGCAACATAATGAGTCAGAATGGAGAGCTGATACTAGAAGAAGTTCTTGCAGATCTACAGATGAAGATTCATAATGAATGGAGGAGTGAACAATTCTCAGCTGCTTCAATTCAGGTTCTGATGAAACATCAAATCTTTTTGCATGAAATCCAGTCCATCTTGGAAATAAACAACTCTATGCTTCTTCGATGCTATGATACCATCGTGAAGACCATGGTTGTTGCCAAGAACACCCACGAACCAAATCCCGCTGAGCTGCGAATGATTATCCAGAAGTTCGAAGGATTCATGTCTTCACATGCTGCAGCTTAAGTATTTTTCAACACTTATGTTGTATTTTTCCAGATTTGTAATCTCTTAGTTGTAATTTTGTTTTGACAAGTTAAATATAAAAAAATAACTTTGTAATTGCAAGTTAACTCATTTCTTGCACTTTTGTAATTACATGTAAAGCAACTACAAGTTGAGTTCAATTAGGATTGTAGTTGGAATAAGTCATAGTTAGTTATTGAATAAGTCTTGGTGGTTGAGAGAATTTCTCAAGTTAGTTGGGATCCTCCCACCTTTCTCTCAAGACTCCTCTCCTATAAATACTTGAGGGGGTCTATTGTAGTCTTGATCTTTTGGAAAGCAAGCAAAAACTCTACCAAATTTACAGCAAAGAAGTCTTTGAGCTTTCATGTGTAAATTTAAGAATTGAAAGAAATATAAGGAAATTGCTCAAGCTTTGAGTCTTTGTGCTACATTCTTGAGTTTGTGTTCTATATTATCTTTCTTGCAGGTGTTTCTTCAAAGAACTTAATCGAATTTGATTTGCAGTCTTTGTGCTGCAAGTATTTGAGGTTAATATAAATTAGAATATATATTCTTTTGAGAGGAGCTAGCTCAATCTTTGTACTTGCACTTATTCTTAAGAGAATTTAGAAGCAGATTTAGTGAAAAATAGTTGAGAGTCTTTGAGCTTATACTACTTCCCACTGTTTTATGTAGAAAAGAATAAGATATTGCAGTCTTTGAGCTGTTATAATTTGTTCTTGATAGCGTTAGTATAGAAAAGGGTAGATAGGACTTCATATAATCAAGACTTTGAGCTTGATATTGCTGTCCCGTTCTGAAGGAAGTGACGGAAGTCTTTGAGCTTTCAGGAAACTTCATTTCCTTTCTCTCATTTCATTTCAAAAAGTTGTTATTGTTTTATGTTAAATTGCTATCACTTTTCTATGAAGAGAAAAGGATATTGGCTTTCTTGAAAGAAGAAGAAAGATTGTTGTCGCATCCCATTTTATTTTTAAAGTTGTAGTTAGATAGGGGAAGTCTTCCCTTAATTAGGAGATTTTTACTCATTCACTGTGGTTGAAACCACAATTTTGTATATTTCTCCGAGTGTACAAAATTTTCAACCAACAAATATATAGAATACATTTTATTTAATTAGTATTAAAAACATTTTATTTCCATAATAATATTATTTTATTTGCTCCTTACCAGGACCAACTTACAATAATTTCCCTTACTTTTACCCATTAGTAGGAAATGGGGATAGGCTAGAGGTCTTCTCCATGGTTATCTTTCCAAAAAGGGGACATGAGATCTGCCAAAAACTACTAGATTTAACAAAGTTTTTCTAAAAGCTTCTCCAAAGTTGGAGAAAACCAAATATTTTAGAGGATTTCTAGATTAGGGAAAAGCTGCCAAATGTGGCAGAGTTTTCAAATCCATCGCCAAAGTTGATGGATTTGCCAAACTTATCACCAAATCTAGTGGACTGTCAAGGAGAGGAATGCTGCCAAGTTTGATAGCAATTGCCAAATAAGGGATATACATTGTATTTATAGAGGTTGGGCTCTTGTTTGTTTTGGGGTTGGTGGTCATGTGTTCCAACCCCAAAGGAGGTCCATGGACCACAGGGATTCATGGGCTTGTAATGTCTCTTTTTAATTAATTAGCTTATGTGTGCTTTGTCCTTATTTTCTCATTAAGGCATGGTTTGGTAGCAACAGATAAAATAATAATAAATAATATGGGATTATGGGTATCCATAAAAAGGTTCTTGCAAAACCCCCAAGACATTTGGTAGCTTCTTCATGGAAAATTCTATGACAAGAAATTAATGAGTTACAAGACAAAGTGAGGCTATTTTTAGGAAAGAATATCATTAATATTTTAATAGCTATTTTTTAGAAGGAAAATGAGGCCTGTTAGTGCTATATATTGAAGAGCTTGTTAGCCTTTGAGACATTTGCCAATTTATTCAATCCTTGTTGTCATAGTTTGAGCTCTGTGTTCAGCTATAGGATTTGAGGCTAGAAACTCTTGGACTATAGAGATTGAAGGATAAAACCCCTTTAGTTTCTTGGAGGTTAAATAATGAAAACTCTTTGATTTGCTGAGGCCAATCTCACACAAAGGTTATGTTTGTACTTAAAAACTTTGTTTAGATTTCAACATATATTTTGGTTTTTACAAGAATTTTTGTATTACTGAAAATTTAGCAAATTGTGAGAGCATATATTTTGTAACCATTAAAGCAACATGTTATCTTGGAAGAAGCTTTATTCATATTTGTGTGTTGATTCTTTGAAGCTTAAGCGTATCTATATAATTTTTGCAATTGATGGTTACATTTTTCTAGGCATTTTTGTTATAGCCTTATAGGAAATAATATAAAAATCATTATACATTTCAATTAGTGAATTGGAATTAGCTTTGGTAGAGGTTATAAACAACATAGCAACTTATCAATCTTTAAAAGAAAAAAAAAACATTTTGGGACATTAAAATGGGCTAGAAACTGTCAAGGCCTTAAAAATCCCCTTGTTAATAGGGTTGGAGGGGTTGATCTTCAAAATTAAGAAAATAAATGCAATGGAAAATCCCCGAAGGTTGGTACAAGATGAATTTTGATGGAGCATCCTAAGGTAATGCAGTAGCTTTTGAAGCTAGATGTATCATAAGAAACAAAGAAGGTAAAATGATTAGAGCAACTTCAAAAAACTAAAAGAGGGAACCGAGAATTAAGCAAGGGTCTAACCCCTCATTTTGGGCTTACAAATTTGTGATGTGTATAGTTACAAAAAGTAGAAATCAAAGGTAACCCTATGATAATAGTGAATGTTGTAAAAGAAAAGTCGCAAAAACTGGAAAAATTAACAATCTTCTCCAACATGTTTGGTCATTCCTAGATTCATTGGAGAAATACATAATTGAACATATTTTTGGAGAAATTAATGAAGAAGTAGATATTCAATTCTGCAATTAGAATGACTGAATAAAATGTGATCAATTCCAAAATTGAAATATAGTCAAATCTTAAACTAAAGTTTTATCTGCAAACAATGAAGATGACTTTAGATTAATGTCATTTCATATATTACAACAATGATGATTTGGCGAACGTTTTTGGGGATGTTGATATCTAAAATTTTCATTTGAAGATCTCATTCTTGCCAATTATGATATTTTTCTAAATGGGAGCCACAAACGAGGCAAAGAGATGGTAAATATAATGATGAAATGGAAAGCATATATTCTTTTAAGGCTGGGCACATTTCTAGAGAAAATATTCCTTGCAACTCTTTGGAGACCAATGGACCCACTTGTGTGTTTAGTGTGTGGTCATATACAAAACTCAAAGTGATATTCTTATACATGCAATACAATGGGTGTTAGGGCAGGAATTTATGGAATGTTACAAGATTAATGCAAACATTTTGTTGATGTTTTTGGGTACTCTTCTCGACCTCAGTGAAGCTAAGCAAATGGTGAAGAAAATAGCAGAAATGATGATCAAGACCTAGTTCCTAGGGAGTTTGAACAGAGTCATTTCTTCTCTAGTGCAAGGAGTGGGATTACTTCCCTTGAATGGAATTTTCTTGATAAACAATGGTGTTGTCAACAACCTTTGGTGACCTCTCACTAAAATGGTATTTCCACATGAGAGGTGTAAAAGGGCATCCAAAGGTGCAGATGTTCTTGAAGCAAGCTTTAGGTATGGTAACAACTAACAATTTATGGTATTGCATGGCTTAATACACTTATTTTGGAGATATTTAATGATGAAGATAATATGCAGTTCAAATTACAAAAGGTGATGAAATAGATAATAAAGCTAGTGATAAAACTAATGTTAGAGGATTATAATATATAAGCTGTTTTAGGGATTTTGTAATTCTGCACTTCTTTTCTATGGGTTTTTTGTCAAAACCCAAAACTATAAAAAGTGAAATTTGTATTTTTTTATATATATAATAGAAAGCAAACAGTCCCCAAGATTGTAATTTGTTGATAAGAAAATCATTATTCATTCATTATATGCTCTCACCTTGCCCTCATGAAATCTATGTGATTAGAAAGTGTTGAAACTATACTCTTTATATGCTCTCACCTCAACTTCACAAGATCTTGGTGATCATATCAAAATTTTGAGGATATAATAGGGTTGAATTTAGGTGTCTTGTACCAAATAATACCCCCTCAATAAATCTAAATATACACCTTACAGCCATAGAGGTATGGATTGTTCAGTGAATCCCATGCTTGCAATACTTTCAAAAACATGCACACTAATATATATTTTTAATTTAAAAGTATGCAAAAAAAAATTAATCCATTATATACTTGTTATTACACCAATACTTAATCTAATTACATAGATATTCTTCTGTACAACCAAGTGGGGAAATTTATTTCACAAGTCTAGGGGCAAAGTGCTTCATTTTTGACAAATTCCTAGCTGATCTTAAAGTTTTTTAAGCTTTTTGGATGCAATTACAGGATTGGTTTGATCCAAAATGTTGACTACTTGTTGTGCAAGCACCTCTTTGATGAAACTCTTCATACTAGCCTCCAATTTCCAATTGGGACACAAGGCAAGATCTACTTTTTTAGATGATTTGGACTTTGATGAATTCATATTTGTTTGCTTCACCAATCTCCAAAGTTCACCTACAATGATTTTTTGGTCAAGTTCTTCTTATTCTTCGGATCATCCTAGGATGCTGGAGAAGAGCTTATTATTTTTTTTTAAGAAAAAAACAAGATCTACAATCCTTGATATTCTTAAGACTAATCATTTGCACTTCCACTACGATAACATGTAAGATTTTGACATAAAGTTATCGACCCATTTTCAATAAAACCTAAGAGCTAATCACAAATAACACAAACTAATATGACAAAATAATGACATTCTTATTAGAATGAATGCATTACTGTGATGTGTCTTTTGTACACATGCGAACACAAAATAAAATACCTAAAGGTGCCTTATCCTCTCTTGAACAAAGTTCCCGACTGCTGAAGATTTCGCCGAAGGATCAGTCAGAATAACTCCAAGGTTCTGTTATGTAGGTTCTCTACGTGTGGATAAGCTTCTCGTGGTGTGATGTGATTTTGCTGGAATCACAAGGGGACTTACATTCGACTGCCTGAATGTCTGATTTGCTTTGGATATTGCTGGAACGTGAGATTTTACTGGTCCTGGATTTTGAAAAAAAGGAAAAAGGAGAAGGGTTGAAACGGGATCTATTTTTAATACTAAGAATGTAAGAGTAATGAATGACCTTTGATGAAATTCTAACTAAGTCTTGTTTTGACATCCCAGGAACATCTCCACAAGGTCAGTGCGATCTTCTGAGGAAAGCTTTATGATGTTCAGATCACCGCTACAAGCATAGACACCGTCAGGTTGATGCATATCAATGAAGAAGCGATAATTGAAGTTAAGCTTAAGCCAAATGATTCCAGTTGACTACACAAGGCAAGTCTGCAATCAACAAACTGCTAGTAGTATGGATATATGAATTTCACCATCGATCATACACGTTTCTTTCACTCATCTAATAACATGAAATCAAATTTGAGAAGTATAGAGACCATGCAAATTGTTGAATCGACCCATAGAATTCACCATTTCTTCAATGAAGTTTACAAATCTTTTACAACAATATCTTGGCAACAATCTTTGCCTTCTCTTTCTATTCTACTCTAACTATTTCCTACTCTTTGACTATTCACTATTAGCTATTCTAACCTCTATGAACTAACTATTCACCCACTATTAACCTTTACAAATGAGGAGCCAAGGCTTTATATAGGGAGCCCTTTACAAATAGATGGCTCTGATTGATTTAGAATCAATGGCTAGGATTACAAGATAGAAAACCTAATTAGGGTTTGTTACAACAAACTTCCTCTAGCCAATGTGAAAATTACATTCCAGGAGTGAGGACCAATAGGAAGCAGGGGTAGGTGCCTCGAAGTTTGTGTCGCCTCCGGTAAATTAGGTACATTGAATCTGGTCATGCTGAGGTGGACCAATCCGACTGGAGGAGTGATGACTGGGATGCCACCTTGTCTGACACTTGTAACTTGGTTGATGTTCAATTTGATGATGCTGAGAATCTATTTTAATTAACTCTTCTGAAACTATCTGCTTCTTCAACGGACCCTTTCTTTGACCTCCTTTGTCTTTGATGTGCTGGATGGATGGTGTACCCCCTTGAAATGTTGGCATCGCCTTTCTTTGTCATCTTGTGGTTCCTTAGTGTGGCAAAGTGAAGGTTCTTGAGGTAGCTAGCAATTCCTTGAACACATTGAGTCTTCCAACGCTTCAAAGCGCCTTGAGTCTTCCCTTTTGCCTGTGGAACGTTCTTGATGATGATGGACTGGAAGAGGTCGTCTTTGTCCTGGCCTGGTCTTCTTTCATCTGCAAAACAAACCAAAGGTGATTAAGCACATATGACATATTCATTTCAACAAAGCATTTTCCACCTTAAATTATTAGTAAGAAGACTTTAAAATGAAGTTCGTTCAAAATCCTTCCTAGGGACAGGCCCTATAAGAATTTCGCCTTGGACCCTTTGGAAGGGTCAGGAGCAAATTTTGCATTTTTACCCAATTTAGACCTCTTTTCATCATATTCTCACAACTAGCTTTTCACCTGGCCCGAACAATGTTAAAAATAGGAGTTTCAAAAGATTTCGCCTTGGACCCTTTGGAAGGGTCAAGAGCGATTTCATTGATTTTGCCTTAATTGTCTCATTTTTTACTCCAAAATCCTCTTGAAGGTGAGCATATGCTTGTTTTAGCTCAACAAAACCTAGGGATTCAATTCTTTAGTTGCTAACGTGGGCAAATTAGGTGATAATGAGAATTTCGCTCTGGACCCTTTGGAAGGATCAAGAGTGAAATTCACTTTTTAGGTCAAAATTCACCCTTCTTTCACTCACAATCTCTTCTAAGGCAATCTCTAAGGCAAATCCACCTTGATCACTGACTTGACTCAACATTATCTTGGAGGAAAACATGACATTTTGTAAATTTTGCTCTGTACCCTTTGGAAGGGTCAAGAGCGAAATTCACCTTTTAGGCTTAATTTTCAATCTCCTTCACTTCAACTTATCTTGCAAGGCTTAAATAACCTCACTCCAATCTCAACCACACTCTAGGAATCAAAATCCTGACTTGACACAAGGGGGAAATAGTGGTTTTGAAGAATTTTGCTTTGGACCCTTTGGAAGGGTCAGGAGCGAAATTCACTTTTTGCTTGCTTATTCACACTCAGTTTCATTTTCTTCACTTCAACTCATCTAGACTCCCTCATTTTGAATCCACTTCTCAACTTGGCAACATTTGTTTGATCCTCACAAGGTCTAAAAAGGAAAATTCGCTCAAAAACCTAGCCAGGGACAAGACCTATCCAGAATTTCACTCTGGACCCTTTGGAAGGGTCAGGAGCGAAATTCAAGTTTTAGCTCAAAATTTGCATTTTTGGTGATCAAGAGTCTTTCCAAGGCAATCCAAATGGCTTCTCTCACCCTTGTCTAGGCTTGACTTCACTCAAATTTTGGAGAAAAAGGTGGTTTTTAGGGTTTTTGCTCTGGACCCTTTGGAAGGGTCAGGAGCGAAAATCTTGTTTTAGGCTTCTTCCTCCATCCTTTCAACTTGAATCAACCTCAAAAGGCAAGAAAACACTTCTCCATAGTCATCCAAGCTATAAAACCCCAAGTTTGACTTGATTTTGCCAAGAAAATAGGTGATTGTAGAATTTTCGCTCTGGACCCTTTGGAAGGGTCAGGAGCAAAATCTTGGTTTTGCTCAACTCCTTCAAATTCATGGATCACTAGCAACTTGAAGTCACTCCTAAGGATCCCTCCCATCTCAATTCACTTTAGTCTGCAATTGCCTTGGCATAAAATTGGGAAAAAAGGTGGTTTTAGTGAAATTTCGCTCTGGACCCTTTGGAAGGGTCAGGAGCGAATTTCCATTTCTAGGACAAAATCTCTACCTTTCATCGCTTTCAAATATTCCCATAGGCAACAACATGTCCATTCTTCCTTTCAACATGCCTTGGATATCAAAATTTGGTCAAACAAAGAAGGAAATGAGTTCTAGGTAGATTTTCGCTCTGGACCCTTTGGAAGGGTTAGGGGCGAAAATCATATTCTAGGATTGATTGTTCATTTTTCCAACTTCAATCTTCTCTGGGAGGAAAATATAGATCATTCTCCACCTAAGGAACAAGGTTTGAAGCCCAAACAAGGGAGCAAATGAGGTTTATAATGAATTTCGCTCTGGACCCTTTGGAAGGGTCAGGGGCGAAATTCACCTTTTAGGCTAGAATCTTTCATCTTTTCCACCTTTACTCACTCCCTAAGGCTAGAACATTCCAAACACCTCCAAACATGCCTTAGAAACTAGGAAATTGGTTTGGACAAAGAAGAAATTGAGGTCTTCAAGGATTTTCGCTCTGGACCCTTTGGAAGGGTCAGGAGCGAAATCCTCACTCTTGGCTAGTTTCTCACTTTCTTTCATCTCATTCTCCTCCAAACTTGATCAATTCAACCTCCTATCGCAATCAAGACAATCCATCATCCAACTGGGTCTAGGCAAGGTCAAACTAGGTTTTTAGGGCCAAGAGAGGGCTAAATGGAGGATTTCGCTCTGGACACTTTGGAAGGGTTAGGAGCAAAATTCTCTTTCCAGGCTAGCTTTCATCATCACAAGGTCTAAAAACTCTTCTTCAAGGCAAACATGTGTCCAAGGCACCCAAACCATGTCTTAGAAGTTACAAATTTGGTCATGGTAAAGAGCAAAATAGAGGAAATATGAATTTCGCTCTCGACCCTTTGGAAGGGTCAAGAGCAAAATTCTCATTTTAGGCTCATTTCTTGATTCCTTTCTCCTTTCCTTGGCTTGGACATAACTTGTTAGGCCTCCTTTGATCTCTATCAAGCTCACCTTGGCATCCATTTGGAGACCTTGTGAAGAAAATAAGGTTTTATATGAATTTCGCTCTGGACCCTTTGGAAGGGTCAGAAGCGAAATTCACCTTAGGCTATGATCCTGACTTCATTTTTTCGCATTTCTTCATTCAGACAAGTGCTTTTACCTTCATTCAAGGCTAGGAATGGGTTAGCTCATAGTTTGGGTCAAGGTGGAGTGTCTTGTAGAGGAATTCGCTATGGACCCTTTGGAAGGGTCAGGGACGAAATTCCTATTCTAGGCTCAATTCACCTTCAAACTGACTTGACTTTGTCTTAGACTTGATCCTAGATCCATTTCCTTCCATATCCTTGCAAATTTGCTCGACCATTCTTTGACTTAGGCGAGATCCTGAGTCCTTGGTGAATTTTCACTTTGGACCCTTTGGAAGGGTCAGGAGTGAAATTCTACATTTTGGTCTCTCCGTTAGGATTCATGTATGGAATATAAGTTATATTCCATATATACTGTCAGGATGTTTGAGACTGGTTTCGGACCTCCAGGAGTTATGATGCAAAATCTAGTTTTTGGAGGATTCTTCAGTTTTCCAGACAGTCAAATTTCAGGATCAGGAAGACATTCCAGACTTAGCCAAATTTCAAGGCATTTGAAGATCAGGATGACATTCCAGACTTCATCACTTACCAACTTGACCTAGCTCAGACCTTCAAGGATGATACTCACTCACCAAGCAAGACACAATTAGCAACAAGAGCAAAACCAGGCCCTAAGGAAGAGTCTCAAAGAAACCCTAATTCTGGGGCCCCGATAGACTCACCCTGACTCAAGCAGAGCTTGCCATCCTAGTGATCCCTCTGACAGCACTCATCATGCAAAGGCTAACAAACAAAACCCTAAAAGACCTAGAAAACAAACCCCAGAAAGCAAAAAAGTAGGGGTCCCATTTGCAATGGGGCGATGTGTGAATACGTCACAACAAATACATGCTATGAGATTGGATTGTTCATATGAGAGCAAGAGGTAGGTATTTATACAATACACCACCAAGAGATGTGAATGTACAAACCAATATAGGATTAAAAAAATGTAGTCACGTGTGGTACATCTTCACCAAACAAGGAAAGTGCACACTACATGTACAACCTACCCGTGTAGATACCTACCTATGCAAGCTTATCCTATCCTACATGCATATAATGCAATAAAGTAATTAGCAATACAAAAATAAAATGATGTGCCAACAATATATCTTGTAAAACATTCAGGATAAATTTAGTGAAAGCAAAATATTTTGGATTGTTTGGTATATTAAAAATATGGCAGATTATTGACATGATGCTTTAAACTTATAATTTAACAATAATGTGTTAAGGAAATTTAAGTGAATCCTTTAATTACTTTGAATTAGCCTTTATTTTGTTCATATTAAAGAGCTTTTGTAGATTTTAATTTAAATAAATGTATAAAGTTTCTGGATTTGATTGTGGAAATGTTTTTAACTACCAAGGTTTCGAATCACACTCTGTGATTCATCATTGGGATGTAAGAGAGCTCAAGAAGTTGTAAGATAGATAGTTGCAGACAAAAGCTTCAACAAAAAAAAGGGGTGCGCGAGGACCAAGGGAAACAAATGGCCAATAAAATAACCAAAAAAATAAAAAAAATAGAACCCCTCAAATAAAATACAAACCTAAATAATACCCTACTTACTATAAAATTGAATGGATTGTGGAAATCTAATAACTCAGATTTTAATTTTTTCAAGAGTAGATACTCTTTCCACCTTTTGTCATTTGCTTTGAGCAGCATGTCAATATTTGAAAAAACCTTAGGAAGACTGTTGCTCTTATTCTCCGGTTAAGTATTACTGGGACAAAAATTTGGAGATGTAGGAAACTGCTTTTCCGTAAATAAAAAATATGCGAGTTTATTTGCATCTGATGTTCTTTTTTGTTGTTGGAGTTTTCAGGATTTTCATATCCGATATCACATTCTATTATTCAATGAAATCTTTGTTGGTTCTATATCTGTTCTATCTGCATGCAGGGAATATAGGACTCATTATGGCTTTGCTACATCTAATCCTTTCCAAATTCTATATATTCCTAGTGATAGTTGAAGTCTGTTTTCTTGTACTGGCAGCCTTGAGTCAAGGAATGTTCCAGGGAATGGTAAGGATGTTAAGCATCCCTCTGACCAATCTGTAATGACATACCGGGGACATTCTGTCTTGCGTACACTTGTCCGTTGCTACTTTTCCCCAGTCTTCAGGTGAATGTTGATTTTCAGTAGCTGTTATATCCTCTGCTTTTTAATACTACTTTCCTGAGTTTTAATTATCAGTCTGAGCCAGTGCATGTCAATATCATTTTTAATTAGCCTTCATGAGATTACTGATTCTTTCTGTTCCTAATGACTTGTTCATGCATTCACCTGTATATGTCACCTTTCAGAAATTATAACTTTTTGTATAGACACTGTTGCATACGTGGTTGTATTAATGGTTGATTGTTGTTTCAAGATTTTATAAAGTTCAACTTGAGAGGGGATTTAAGTCTGGTTTTGTAATGTTCATTGCAATTTTTCCCCAAGTCTGTATTGGTCAGAGTAAACGAAAGATTGGATCTGTTAGAATGCCATTCTAAATGGCCTAATAGTTAGTTTTAGTTTCAAGTACTAATAAGGTAATGAATTCCATGAATATGAGAATATTGCATCCAACAATTTTTGTTTTACTTTTGTAGTACTGCTCAAAAATACATCTATACAGGATCACATGATCACAATGTTCATATATATGACGTGGTATTCTTCTTAACCATTTTCCTCATCTCTGATTTTTAAAAGATCTTCCTAGCCAATTCTGTAGAAGGCTTGAATGCAGACACATTATCCATTGGAGATTAGAAATTTAAGAGTGGTATGTATTATTTATTCATTTTCACAGGTAACTGGACACCAAGTTGCAAAACTGGAGTATCATTCTCACATTGTGAGGGATTGCAGTTGGCATCCTGTATATCCAACACTTGTTAGCTCTTCATGGGATGGTGTTGTTGCCAGATGGGAGCATCCCACTGGAGATGAGAGAGAGCCTGGAATATCAAGGGTTTGCTAGCAAGAGGCCACAAATTTCATTCACAAGTTTAAGGTATTGAATATGCTTTGGAAATGTACAAAGAAGTATACTATATATCTATCTAATTGTCTGTTGAGAGGTTATACATTCTCAACGTTGACAGATTGGGGAAACTTTTTTACAGGGTGAAGACACACTTTACAACAAATAAAGTTGTGGTAGCATAACAGCAATTATGCCAAATATTTCTCTCTGTTTCACTGTTGAATCGGAATAGGGAGGATTGTTAAGGTTGTTAATTGTCTTCTCTCTTGGTTTGCTCCTGGCAAACTATGGTTAGTCCTTGTAGATGAGTACTTTTGCCTAGCACTGAGGTAAATCATACAGAAGTAATGAAATGGGAAGTTACTGATTTCCATTCGGACGTGTTGGTATCAGAAACAGTATAAGTTCTATAATCAAATGCATTGTGTATATGCGTATATCTGCAGAAATTTCCAGTTTAATGAGAAGTTTGTTCAACTACTCATGATTGTTGAATAATATGGACTGGCCTTTTGATTCTTTCTTCAAATACATGTTGAGTTTTACTTATTGGTTGCAAGCTTTTGTAACCATGATGTTCCTGGGGACTTGTGTTGTATTTGCATATGATTATCTATTACTTACTACATTCTTGAATATTGGTTCATTAAAGCTGGCATATGGAGATACCTCCTACTGCTATTTATATGACTGACACATATTGCACCATTCTATGGAGGTATATTAGCTATTTTTCGCATGATTACTGACTACAAAATATTTTTGAAATAGTAAATTTGGCTGGTTTATATATACATATGGTGTCACCTCCTTTCAATCTGCGTGTTTTCTTTTCATTGTGCTTTTTATCCTGTTATGAACTGCTGATTGCACTGTATGAGACTCATAAACGTGGCTGCAGAACCGATATAGACAGCAATGTTGCAGATAAAGAAAGAAATAGACTGAAATTATAATTCGTCTATTTTTCGGGCATGATTTCATAATTTAATTTGGCATACTGCATACAGGAACATAATTTTTGAAAACCCAGTTTTTCTTTATATTTGTGACTTAGAAAATAAAAAAGTAAAACAAATTGAGTTTTCAATTTTGATTTCAAGTACAGCTAAACTTGCAAATCTCTCCCTCTCCCTAAAAATAACTCCCTGGACTGGTGTCCCCGACATCCATACTGTTGTCCTTTGCCATCCCCAACACTGAAATGTTGTATTATTTCCTTCTTCGCCTTAAAATGCTGTACTATTTCTGCTTATAATCTATGTCACCCCAAGTTATGGGGACGGATTTTTTATTTATTTTTTGCCATTTTAGGGGATGGGGGACAGCAGAGGGGACGACTTTATAAAAAAATAGGGAAAATTTAAAATATATAGGAAAATTTCAAATTACAAATATATTCATGTGGGAACAATGCAACATTGATAAATCTAAATTGAAATTCGAAAATTAAAATTATTCATCAATGCATCATATACATTATACATAGCAATTGATTTGAAATGAGAGTTAAAACTTGACTTTCATAAAGTCTGAAATTCAGTCATACCGCATACACATTCATAAATATAATTCATTGAATCTGGATTCACTGTCAATATCATGCATATAATTATATCAATATCAAAATGCCTAAAAGCTGTGAGTTTCAATGCATATAATCCTCTCTTTTTTCTCTCCTTCGCTTCTTTCGCCTTTTTTTGCTCTACTCGACCAATGACAACACAATGATAAAATTAAGGGTTTTTGCCCATTTAGAGATTGCTGCAGGTGTGGGGTCCACTCAGCAAAGAAGGAATAATGTTTTTTTTTTAAAAGTTTTGATTGTTTTTTTTTTTAAAATAACACGTCTCCCCGGTATGGTCAACAGACTTCTTGGACATCCCTGGGATGGCCGGCTGCCCCTTGGATGTGCCCAATATTTCCAGGTTTCCAAAACGTTTCCTGCAAAAACTCAAAATTTGGGAACATGGAGACGTTTCCCCATCTCCGAAATGTCCCCTTTTCTGAAAGGTGGCAAAAACAAGGGGAAACGCATCCCTGATTAACACTGCTTATAATGTTTCAATATGAATGGCAAGGCTTTCTGTGTTGGTTGGTATCCTTTTCGTAGTTACAATTGAGTATCTTTTAGTTGCGTTGCCACCATTCATGTCATTTTTTTTTGTGATTGTAGTTATAAAAAATTAAATGAGTAATTTTTTTCATTTGGCTGGAGTTCAAGGGAGGACTCCTTGGTATGCTCGTTAGGTTTTGAACTTTGGCCTGTCAAAGGTAATTCTTCGTCATTTCTAACCTCAACCCTACGGGCTAACACTTACGTAACTAATTTTTGATGTCAGGATTTGATTTTGTAATGGTTACTGAAAATTTGTAAGGTAGGCCACCAAAATTTAATACTAAGAGTTTGAATGAAGAACTTGCCCAATAATGAAGCTGGTCCTTAAAACAAAATATACGGAGGTGCATTAGAATGTGAAGAAAAGTCAACATGGAAGCTCTTAAAGCTTCACTTAAGAGTTGAATGGAGGACAGCAAACGGGATACTTAGGGGCTATATGCTCACTCTGCTGCAAATTATGTGGAATATGCAATGGAAATTTTTAAATAAGAAAAAAAAATCGGTACACATCCAATGAAACAAGGATTAGCATTTTGTGTTAACAATATGATAAATGTACTGATAAATGAAACTATATGATTATACTTTTCATTGAGTACACCAAAGATGTGTGGAAGGTTAATTGGGAAAAAATTTGGTCTATTTTTAATATATATTCATGCAATGTATATGAGGTTTATTGATAGGACATTTGGTAAATAATGTTTTTTTGTGAAAAAAGATATCAAAGGAAAAGTGATAGCTTTAAATCAACTATGCATCCACTTACAAGGATCCAAACACAACTGAAACATACCTTCTAAATCATGAAGATAACCAATCTCCATTACCAACTATTGTATAGGAAAGTGGGAAACCTACAAAAAACTATTAACAACTACAAAATCAAGCTCGATCCAAAACATAACTTTCAATACATAAAATGAAAATCAAATTACATTATACCTAGCATTGAATTTATGACCTTCATTGTTCTTCTTAAACTCTTTGCAAGTATGCTCTCATAAATTTGGTGTGCACATAAGCAATTCAAAAGCATGATGATATTGATAGCATATAGATACCAAAGGTGTGGTTAACCAAAATAAGAAAAGAAATAGGTTTAAATAGAGATTGAGAGTTGATTGAATGGTTGAGATTGGTTTGACAATATATAAATAAATGGACAGGATCAAAAGAAACTGAAAGTTATCATTTTGGAGGATAAAGACAAAAGACCGGATTTAGCAAGTTGAGAGTGGAAGTGAAAAAGAAATTGGAAAATTGTGAATTGGAAGAGAAGAAGAATTTAACAAGATTTAAAGATAAGATAAGGTGGTGTAGTTTCAATAATTAATAAAGTTTATTTATTTTCACCCGAAGAAGAATTTAACAAGATTTAAAGATAAGATAAGAAGGTGTAGTTTCAATAATTAATAAAGTTTACTTATTTTCACCCACATGTTGAAAATAATTAAGTAAATATAAAATTTATCTAATAAGAGAGATTTTGGAAAAGATTAAATAAAATAATTATTTAATTTAAAGTAGTGATTAATTAAAAATTAAATAATTGAAATAAGCATTTAATCAAAGAGGAAAACTTGTTAGCAATTAAATAATTAAAATAATTATTTAATCATGGAAGAATAATTAGATGATGTGAGATTAATGAATCGAAATTGTTTGATTAAAGAGGAATAATAAATTTTAATTAAATAATATAAATTATTTAATTAGTTGAGATAAGATTAATTAAATGTCACTATAGGCTTGGACAATTTTTAGTCTCTACACCAACAAACTCATGTTATAGAAAGAGGGAGAGATAAGAGGGGGAAGAGTGAGTGAGAGAGAGAGAGGGCTAAAGAGATAGAGATAGAGATGAAGATAGATATGGAAAAGGAGAAGGAGAGGGATATGGAGAGGAGAGGGAGATATAAAAAGAGAAAGAAGAGAGTGATAGACAAATATGGAAGAGATAAATATAGTATGATAAAGAGAGGGAGGGATCTAGATAGAAAGATAAAGATAGAAATAAGAAGTGTTATATAGAGCGAGGGAAAGATATAGGGGTAGAGAGAGATGGACGAATAATGAGATAGAAATAGATGGAGAGATGGAAGAATAAACATGAAGAGATAGAGATGGAGAGGGCGAGAGGGAGTGAAGGAGAGAGATGGATGGATAGAGGGAGGCATGTCTGGAGATATAGAAGAAGAGGAAGATAGAGGGAGAGAAGAAGAGATAAATATATAGAGAAAAGTAAAGGGATATATATACATATATATGTATATATATATATATATATATATATATGTATATATATCCCTTTACTTTTCTCTATATATATATATTGTTGGCCATTTGGTGGAATTGATTATGTGTTGCATTGATGTCAACACTAACTATTTGGATTCTTTACCGACACCCTTCCGGTCTCGGTAGGTTAAGTGGTTTCCGGTTAACTTGGATCTGACATGACTCGGCCAGCTCTGGTATAGTCTGGTGATGGAATTGGCTTGTTTATGATACTTTTACTCATATTTGGTCAGTTGGTTCTGGTCTGGTGATTGGATGCTATCTTGCTTGCTTAGAAGATTGGTTTGTAGTTCCCGTGAGGGTTTCACCGGCAGAGATTTTGATGGAGATCTTTGATGAATTACATAAGTGGTGTTGGTGTAGCTTTTGATGGAGTTTCAGGATGTTGTTGGTGATCATGTTCGAGACTTGGCGTTTGGAGATCACTGTTGAAGCATGTGGACCTATACTTGGTCTCGATTGATCTAGGTTATGAACCGACTTTAATGTAACGTGTGGATAGGACCTATTGATGTATTTCTGGGATGTCTTATGTGTTGATATTACTTGTTTGGTATAAGGCTGACATGGTTTGTAATTATGTAATTGGTTTATTGTTTGGTGGCCAACCTGATTGTTTATGGTTGAGAGTTTGTATATATAGATGTAAGATCTCATTGTAGATCATCATGGTTAATGTAAGAGGTCATGGTCAAGGAATGTAATGTGCGAATAATGTAATATCATTCAGGCAAAGGAGTTGGTCAATCATTGGAGATCGAATTGGGTTTATGTAAGAGGATTTAGTCCTCTAGTATTGAGCTTAAAATGGAATTGTACTTAGGCATAGGAGATTCTATCTTTTGTCGTTCAACACTTCTTCGGATTGTAGTCTAGATTTGTATGTAGTCAGTGAGGCTCCTTTTGTGATGAGCAGTGTGCTCTAGGTTGTTGGCCTTCCTCCAAGTGCAGACCCCTTCATTGTAATTCACATACTTACTGTAGAAGTATTCTTTGACTGTGGGTAGGCTTCCCACCGTGGTTTTTCCCTTTACTGAGTTTTCCATCTACAGATCTTGGTGTTGTGTGGATGGCTTTTATTCTGTGATTATTGTTTATGCTTAATTGGATTAACTGCTATTCCAGTATTATTGTTTTGGGTTCCGGTATTAAAGTTTAATTGTTAAATGCTTTCGGTAATCTATGACAACTGATTCACCCCCCCCCCCCCCCCTCTCAGTTGTCTTCTGGTTATTTGAACTGTCTAACAATTGGTATCAGAGCTTTGTTCCTCTCTGTAGAAAGCTTAATCGTTTGAGGAAGATCCTATGGCGACTAACAATTCAAGTTCATCCAGTTCTTCTGGAGCTATCTTTCGAAGGGATATTCTGAGGCTTGATGGAACAAATTACACAGTATGGAAGATTCAAATGGAGACTCATCTAAGATGTCTTGGCAAGGAGATTTGGGAAATCACACAGAATGGTGTCACATCTGGCAATCCGGGATCTAGAGATATCTTGTGTATACCATTCGATGAATAGCCTTGTCAATAATCGTGTGATCTCTGGTTGTCTTGATAACAGTGTACACGAACTTCTCCAATAGCCCTACATTGTGAGAATGAGGACCCCCTAGCTTTTTATTACCAATGATTTTGTGGATGACATCCTCCTCCACATTGTCGTTGAAAGCAAAGATTTCTTTTAGTTGATCCCCAATGAACTCTTGTGGGTAGTCACATTTGCACTCTAGTATGATGATGTACTCAATCTCCACAACTTGTCTCTAAAGACCCAACCATCCTCCTAACTTGAGCTCTACAAATGCAACTTTGGCTTCCCATTTGCAATTGCATCTAAGACATCCCATCTTTATAGACAAGTAAAATTGCTAACATATCTTGCATATCCCTAAGAAATCTGAGTTTCTATTCATGCAAGCACCATGTTTATGTGTCTATCTTGTCATTTCACTCTTTTTGCAATATGATTATTGCCTTCTGTAGAATCAAAATTTGTAATGGAGGCATCCTGCATATAGGGAACACCATCACCAAGGGTGAAGCTAGTCTAGACATAAGTTACATTTGATGTGATAGATTTACACCTGTAGCGTCGTAAATTGTACGCACTTGCTAGGGTGGTACAATTTCACACCTAGTTTAGCACCCGCCTTGGTGCATTTTACATTTTGCATTGCATCTCTCCTTTAGCACTTAATTAATCAAATTAATTAGGTCTAAGGTCCTATTTCATCGTCCTCCACATCATAAAGTTGGGCCCTTTCGTTAAAGTGTGCCCTTTTCATTTTATTCCTCCAATACATCATTCGATCAAAAACCCTAATTAAATCCTATTTTGAACTTGGGGGCTTGGTTTCGGGGGTCAAAACATCTCAAAATCACCTGTAACTTCGGGATTCTCTCTAAAATCATCATATCCGACAGCCCTGAAAATTTGGTGAAAAGTTGTCGGGACCATGGCGCCTGGGGTGCACATGGTCCTGGACATTTTTCTCGAAATTTTAGGAGCACAATCCAATCATAAAATAAAGCTTAACCCCAAGAAATTGGCAGGAGATTCAATCTCTAGGTCGGCCAAAAGACGAAATTACGACCTAGGGTTTCATACATAAGAGCTCTCTTTCTTCATTTGAAAGGATCCGAATTTTGTTTTTCAGGAACCTCATATGCAGCGAAAGAGCAGATCTTTGAAGACTTCAACAACATTCAACATCCATCCATCAAGCATTCATCAATTTCATTCATCCATTTAGGGCTTGGAAGACATTGAAGAGCAATAGGAAATTACCGACTAAAGATTGGCTTGTACCCCTCCCTTGGGATTGGGTATGATTTCATGTTGTTTTCATGTCTTTGCATAAGCTTCAATATATCATTTATTCATGCTTTAGATCACTTTGCATCTTGATTTGGAGCATTTACATTGTCATTTACAAGCAATTAGGGTTTACTTGCTAGGTTGCTCTAGTTTGCTTACTTGCATTTTAGGATCTTGCACACACATAAGGTCTGCACACACAATACTTTTTTACAATACAACTTGGCTATTCGTGGAGGTGGAAATCACTGAAGCGGGGGTTTGACTAAGGCAAAACCCTATATAGCCGCCCACCATACCCTTTTCAGATATAAGTGCAGGTTTTGGGACTCGGACGACGCCGCAGGTTGCAAATCCGGGAGAAGCAGACTGAGACTGACCTTCCCACCAAGTTGCAGAGCAAAAGACCAGGACAGGGGCGTGGGGCGCCTTGGTCCTGCCAGGACAGGGGCGCTGGGTGCCCTGGTCCTCCTGACAGACAACAATATTTGGCATTTCTGGTAGTTTTCCAGGTTGCAAAGCAGCAGTTTCAGGAGCAGTTTTCGGGGCAGAATCAGGGCAATGGCGCCCGCACCCCCGTCCCGAACATTTTCAATCAGATTTTGACTCTGGGTACGCATCTGTATTCTTGTTTTGTCCTTGTGTTTATAGCTTTTTATTGTTTAATCTCAATTTTGCAATCTTGTTATTAGTTCATACTTGCATTTTGGGATTGGGACTTGAACTTGCATCATTTTATCTTTCAATTTCAACAAAGGAATAGAAATCCTAATAGGTAGCCCGTGGGTCTCTCTTTCACAAAAAGGAGTAGCCAATTGTGTGATACCTCTAGGCTCTTTTGTATTCTGTAATGTGTGTCCAAAGGTAGGATTAGGGCATGTTAACCTAGTCTCTCTTTTTCCCCTACACAACACCCTTGATATATTGCATACATCTTGACTTGCCTCCTAAAATGTGTGTTTGATTGAGTAAACCATTCTACCTAGGATCTCATTGATCTTGATCAACCACATTGTGGATTTCCAACTTGATGCCTTGTCAGAGATAACAACTCGAATCACTTTGAGGGAGTCGCCTTTGATATCATTGTCAAAGGTTTTTCTCCATACATAATTGAAGGCTACCAAGAAGAGTCGCATAGTTTGTTGGCATATGTACAGAGTATGATGACATGTTAATACTGTATGTTGTCATTGATGTCAATATGCTGAGTGAACCGGTATATTGAAGTTAAGCAACTGATAAAGAGAACTGGTATGATGTTGTGAACTGGCATATGTGAAAAAGTGAAGCGGTATGCTTGTCCAAGTGAACTGGTATGTCGAAAAGAGAACAAGAGAATCGATATGATGTTGTGAACCGAAACCGGTATGTCAATACGAGAACCAGTATATGGAATGTTTTATATCAAGGGTTCATATGGCATGACTATCGATTGGTAGTCTTAGTCTTAGGGTTTCCAATTGAAGTGAGCATTGTAATGGAGGTCAAATCGTGTCGCCACGCCTGCCTTGTGCGCATGAAGAAGATTGATCCTATCTACCTCGGGAATGTGCAAAGTCTCTGCAAATGGTGGAGAACGCGTGATGGGTTATCGCCTCCAAGAAGCAATGAAGAACGAACAATGGAGAATGTCTTGAGATATGTTCAAGACCATTGTATTCAAATGCAAGTGTTCAATGGTCAGGATTGAATCGACTAAATTTCTCAGCCTAAGTGTTTAGGGTTTAGGGTTTATGCTACCGACCTATCTATTTCCTATAAGGTCGTTGTGGTGTTTCATGCTGAGGTTGTTGGAAAATGTTGTGTGTGTATCTAAGTGCAGAGATACGTGATTCTTGTCAAACCAGTTGAGAGGATTGATACCTGCATAGTGTGTGTGCGGAAGGAAGGAACTAAAGTGGATTTGCATTGGCATTGAGTGCTATTACCAGATCATTGTGATACCTGTTGATCTCTAACCACTTCAATAGTTGAAAAATCCCTTAACAGGGTAGCTTTAATCAGCTTGCTGTAAATCCTTTAACAAGGTGACTCAAAGCCATTGAGTTCATAAAATCCTCTAACAAGGTAACCTCTAACAGGGTTTAACCCTTAACCAGGTATTCTAGTCATCCCTTAACTAGGTGATCCCTAACAAGATCAGTTCCTAACAGAACCCGTTGTAACAGTCTTTAACTGGACTTGGCTCCTAACAGAGCGAACTTCTAAAGAGTTCAAAAACAACTTGTGGGTATTCATCCCCATCGTGGTTTTTCCCAGTTGGGTTTCCACATGAAAAATATGTGTGTCATGTGTGATGCCTCTTTCATGTGATGTTTTGTTATTCCTATATAGTAGTAAATCATGGTGATCTAGTAAATCATTGTATCTTTGATGATAGATTATCTGTTTATGCATAAGGACAAAGTGGAAATGAGGGAGTAGGTTGTATGGTAAGCTAAGAAGATTGACCGGTTCATGTCTTTCATAGTTGCATTGTGTTTAACTGGTAGTAATCTGGTTCGGACCGGTGTTAGTGATTGCCAGTAGTTCATAGTCTGCAGTCAAACCGATTCAGGAAAAGTTTTTGTGCCTATACTGATTCACCCCCCCTCTCAGTACCGGTTTGGTACTCACTGTTCATCATTGAGTTATCAATTGGTATCAGAGCGCCCTCTAGGTCCTTTGTGTTGTAAGCTTAACCGCTTGAGGGAAAGATCCTATTGTAATGATGAAGAGGGAAGGTCCAAAGTTCAACAGAGACAATTTCAAAATATGGAAAGACAGAATGAAGATATACATCAGGAGCATGGGTGCTTAGCACTAGAGTTATGTTGAAAATGTCTATGCTATTCCTACTGGTACTCTCACCGATGATCAAAAGAGAGTGATCCAGGAGAATGGGCAAGTCATGGAAGCCCTAATCAACAACTTATCTGACATTGAGTTTATCGATGTCCAGGATAAAGAAAATCCCAAAGAAGTATGGGATACTCTTGAGAATATCTATCGCGGTGATGAGCATGTAAAACAGGATAAGGAAGAAAGCCTTAGAGGGAAGTTTGAAGACATGCAAATGGTTGAAGGTGAGACCATTCAACAATATGGAATAAGAATCAAGACTATTGTTGGAGACATCAAGAGTGCAGGAGGGAAAATGGAAGATTCTACTATTATTAGTAAAGTCCTGAGGTTATTACCAGTCTATGCAATAAGGGTTGCTGCTATTCAGGAGTTGAGGTCAATAGACAAGACTAAGGTATCCCTAGACTCCATCATTGCAAAATTAACAACCTATGAGCTAAATAGTTTTGATGGCACTATTCAGAAGACTGAATTAGCTTTTAGAGCATCTGCTGCTCCATCTAGAAAAGGAAAAGAAGCAAGCACCAGTGGTGAACCAAGATAGAGAAGAGAAATGGATGATGAGGAGATTCTGATGGAATTTGAAGCTCTTCTTTCCAAGAGACTTCCTACGGGAACTGACAAATACAGAGGTAAGCTCCCTTTGAAATGCTTCTCTTGTAACCGAATAGGACACATCGCTATAAATTGTCCTAATGGTGACAACAAGGACAAACCGGAAAGGTTCAAGAAATTCAAAGGAGGAAACTGGAGAAACTATTTTGTAGCAGTTGATGAAGGTGTCACATATGAGGAATCAGAAGATGAAGAAAATGAAGATATTGTGTGTAGTCACAAAAATCTGTCCATTTTAATTAAATGAATATTTGCTATTTATTTGATTAAAAACACACTAGCCATGAGTTAATTAAATTAACATTTAATTAATTCATCTTCAAAATATTCTCCTATTAATTAAATAAATTATTCAATTTATTTTAATTAATTCATTAAACCAAATTCACAAATCAATTAAATGAGTAAATCTTATTTATTTAATTAAATCCCACTTTTCCTCTTTTAAATAAATTAAATAAAACATTTATTTAAATCATTTATCCCCCCCCACTTGCATTTTCCTACAAATGCAACTTGCACACATTTATTGAAATAAATGAATTTTATTTTAATAAAAATCCTATTTTCCCTCACCCACCAAACCCACTTGCAATTCTAATCTCCTTCTAGATTCTTCTAACCCCTTCCTAATTAGCCTAATCCATTCCCTAATTATTGTCACATTCCTAAGTAACTTGGAGTCACTTCTCAAAGACTTCAAAGTCTTTGAAAAGCATTTAATGCTTTGTGTGTTCAACAATTTAACCTCCAAAGTCTTCCAAAACCACTAATGGCTCTTACATGACCATTAATGGCTCTTACATAACCATTTATGGTTAATTCAACTTGTCTCCTCAAGCATTTATTGCTTTGACCATGTTTATCCCTTTTGCCTTTGCACAAGAGTTTATCCATTGGATAAAAGCTTTTATTCTTTGAATAAAGAGTTTATTCATTCAACTAACCTTGACCTTAACTCCCAAGGTCATGTCAAACATTTAATGCTTATTCCCTCTCCTCTTAACCTATCTCACATTGACACTTGTCATCCTGGGATTGGGTTGAAAGCCCTCACATGGATTTGAAATCATTCAATCCTAACCCTTGTTGAGATTGCTCAATCTCAACCATCCATTGCTCCATTTTTCCTATAAATAGAGCTCATTTCTTCATAAACCAGATCCTAAAAACTTGTATGCATTTAAGCTATAGGCATTTTGAGAGAGCATTTTAGCATAATCAACTCATATATTGTCATTTTGGTTAAAACAGTATCAATAGCATAGTATTAGCTTTTTTATTCACATTTAGAGCAAATACTTCAATCTCAAACCTCCATAAGCATCCATAGTGCAAAAAGCTGCTGAGAGCTACACTATTTTGGAACTTGGAGAGGAGAGGAACAAAGGAGAAGAAACCAAGAGCATGTTAGGAGGCATTTGAAGATGCCTCATCATATTTATCTTCTTAGTTAGATATTTTGTCATGCTTTTGATATCTCTTTTGATATGCCTGTTTAGATTAGTTTTTGATTGATTAACACTAACGGTTTCTTGTGTGTTGTGTGTTATTTATCATTGACTAACCTTCCCTTTTTGTAGAGCATCATTGTGTTTGTTGCAGTCAAGGAAGATGTGTCAGACAAGAAGGCTCTTGTCTCGCGCTTTGATAATTCCAATGAGTGGATTATTGATAGTGGTTGTTCTCATCATATGACTGGTGATCAGAGCAAGTTTATATCTCTGGAAGAGTATGATGGTGGTGTGGTTTGTTTTGGTAATGATGCACCATGTATGGTCAAAGGTAGAGGGTCCATCTCTCTAAATGGAAAGAGCAGTGCTAACAATGTGTACTGGGTGGAAGGTCTCAGACACAATCTATTGAGTGTTGCCCAACTGAATGACAGTGGACTCACTCTGGAATTCAAAAATGGAGTGTGCAAAATCAAAGGAAAGAATGGTGAACTGATGGCCACCGGTATGTAGACCAAAGGTAACTTATTTCAGCTGAATGCAAATATAAGTACATGTCTTATGGCTAAGTTTGATGATAGCTGGATATGGCATAGGAGACTCTGCCATGTAAACTTTGATAACATAGTAAAGGCCAGTAAGATCAAGACAGTTAGAGGACTGCTGATGTTGAGCAAACCGAAAAATCCTTTGTGCAGAGAGTGTCAACTAGGGAAAATGTCTTCCTCAACCTTCAAAGATAAATCTTTCACTATTGACAACTTACTTGATCTTGTGCATACTGATTTGTGTGGTCCTATGAAAACTAGGAGCATGCAGGGAGATAGGTATTTTATGATTCTTACAGATGATTGCTCAAGAATGATGTGGGTCACATTCTTGAAGGACAAATCTGAAGCCTTTGGAAAGTTCAAAGCTTTTAGAGCACTGGTAGAAAAGGAAAGTGGTAGAAGAATCAAATGCCTTAGAAATGATCAAGGAGGGGAATTCACTTCTGGTGAATTCAAAAAATATTGTGCAGAAAATGGCATCAAGAGGCAACTGTCTGCCCCCCAGACTCCACAGCAGAATGGCCTAGCAGAGAGAAACAACCAGACTATGGTTGAAGCGGCTAGAACTATGTTGATCCAAGGAAAGGTCACTCACACCTTTTGGAGAGAAGCGGTGAGCACTGCAGTCTACACAATGAACTGGGTACTCATTAAGAAAGGAAAGGATAAGACTCCTTATGAGTACTGGACTGGTAAGACACCAGTGGTAAGCTACTTTAGAGTATTTGGTAGCAAATGTTACATCAAGAGGAGTGAACATCAGAGCAAGTTCGATGCAAAATGTGATGAAGGAATATTCTTAGGATATTCCACAAAAAGTAAAGTTCTCAAATATTTTAACAATAGGACTCAGAGAATTGTTGAAAGAATCAGTGTTAAGATTGATGAAAACTCTGAGAAACTTGAGGAAACTGGCAAAGAGCATGGAGGAGATGAACCAGTAGTAACTTTCTAGGAACCGGTTGCAAATCAGCCCAGTACCAGTAATTGTGCTCCTACATCGGTAGATGCTGATGCTGATGAAGATGAGGATGATGAAGAAAAGAAAGAGGAAGCTGTTAAGAACATACCTAGGTATGTCAAACTCAATCATGATCCAAGGCAGATCATAGGAGACAAAGATGCAAGAATTCTTACAAGAAGAAAGGTTAGAGAAAACTCATGCATGATCTCTGAATTTGAGCCTAAATCATTCAAAGAGGCACATAAAGATGAAGATTGGATCAAGGCTATGGAGAAGGAACTTGATCGGATAGAAAAGAATGGTACATGGTCTTTGGTACCCAGACCAGAGCATAAAAATGTCATTGGAACCAAATGGGTTTTCAGAAATAAGCTAAATGAGGATGGCACAGTGGTAAGGAACAAAGCCAGACTAGTATGTAAAAGATACGCCCAAGAAGAAGGAGAAGACTATGGAGAAACCTTTTCTCTAGTAGCAAGATTGGAAGGAGTTCATATGCTTCTTGCATATGCAAATTTTAAAGGATTCAAGGTATACCAAATGGATGTAAAATCTGCATTTTTAAATGGAATACTTGAAGAGGTGTATATAGAGCAACTAGATGGGTTTTCCCTATCAGAAGACACTGACATGGTGTGTAGGCTACATAAAGCCTTATATGGACTGAAGCAGGCACCCAGAGCATGGTATGAATGCTTGCAATCCCATCTTGTGAAGATTGGATTTGAAAGAACAAGTGAAGATAGCAATATCTACTTGAAATCAAAAAGAGATCAAATTCTAATCTGTGAAGTATTTGTTGATGACATAATCTTTGGTGGAGATGACAGGATGAGTCATGACTTTGCAGATGAGATGCAGAAGGAATTTGAAATGTCACTCATAGGGGAGATTAAGTTCTTCGTTGGACTGCAGATTCAGCAAATGAAAGATGGAATCTTTATTACTCAGTCCAAGTATGTCAAAGAGGTGTTGAAGACCTTTGGCATGGAAGATAGCAAACCGGTTGGTACACCAATGGTGACTGGTTGTAAACTATTAAAGGAAGATGACTCAGCATTGGTAAATGAGAAGGAATACCGATCAATGATTGGTAAGTTGCATTATGTAGTGCATAGCAGACTGGACATTGCACATGCAGTGGGTATTACTGCTCGGTTTCAAAAAAGCCCAAGAGAATCTCACTTGGTAGCAGTCAAGCGGATTCTTAGATATCTGAAGGGAACTATTGACTATGGATTATGATATCCATGAAATGATGATTTCATCCTGAAAGTGTTCACAGATGCTGATTGGGTTGGTAATGTGGATGATCGGAAGAGCACAACCGGTGGTGCATTATTTCTCTGTGGTAGACTGGTCTCATGGATGAGTAAAAAGCAGAGTTGTATCTCTCAGTCTACAATAGAAGCAGAGTATGTTGCAGCTTTTATGAACTGCACCTAGACTATTTGGATGAATCATGTATTGAATGGCTTCAAAGTTCTTGTATCTGAACCGGTAAGTATATTCTGTGACAATACAAGTGCAATTAACATTTCCAAGAATCCGGTTTTACATGCTAGAACCAAGCACTTTGAACTCAAGTATCATTTCTTGAGGGAAAAGGTTCAGAACAAAAAGGTGGTATTGGAACATGTTTCTAGTAAGGAGCAGTTAGTAGACATATTCACCAAGCCTCTACCAAAGGCTAACTTTACCTATCTGAGAGGTGAATTAGGGGTGCTGCCCCTTCAAGAGGTAAATTAAAAGTATATGCTCCACATCAGTCAGGTCTTCCATTGATATATCATTCAGGATTGATGTGTTGTAGGATGCTACTCCTCAGGGGGAGTAGCATAATGGAACAGGGCAGCTTGTGCCTCCACTTTGGCATTGTTGTCAAAGGGGGAGAAGATGTGAAGCAGAGAAGATATTTGCAATAATAGGGAGAAGATGTGATGTAGAAAGAGAGATATCTTTCTATATTGCCATCAATGCCAAAGGGGCAGATTGTTGGCATATGTATAGAGTATGATGACATGTGAATACTGTATGTTGTCATTGATGTCAATATATTGAGTGAATCGGTATATTGAAGTTAAGAAACTGACAAAGAGAACCGGTATGATGTTGTGAACTGGCATATGTGAAAAAGTGAAGTGGTATGCTTGTCCAAGTGAATCGGTATGTCAAAAAGAGAACAAGAGAACTGATATGATGTTGTGAACTAGAATCGGTATGTTAAAACGAGAACCGGTATATGGAATGTTTTGTATCAAGGGTTCATATGGCATGACTATCAGTTGGTAGTCTCAGTCTCAGGGTTTCCAGCTGAAGTGAGCATTGTAAGGAAGGTTAGATCGTGTCACCATGCCTGCCTTGTGCACGTGAAGGATCTTGCATGAAGAAGATTGATCCTATCTACCTCGGGAATGTGCGAAGTCTTTGCAAACGGTGGAGAATGCATGATGGGTTATCACCTCCAAGAAGTGGTGAAGAATGAACAATGTAGTATGTCTTGAGATCTGTTCAAGACCATTGTATTCAAATGCAAGTGTTCAATGGTCAGGATTGAACCGACTAAATTTCTCAACCTAAGTGTTTAGGGTTTAGGGTTTATGCTACTGACCTATCTGTTTCCTATAAGGTCGATGTGGTGTTTCATGCTGAGGTTGTTGGCAAATGTTGTGTGTGTATCTAAGTGCAAAGATACATGATTCTTGCCAGACCAGTTGAGAGGATTGATACCTGCATAGTGTGTGTGCAGAATGAAGGAAGTAAAGAAGATCTGCATTGGCATTGAGTGCTATTACCAGATCATTGTGATACCTGTTGATCTCTAACCACTTCAACAGTTGGAAAATCCCTTAACAGGGTAGCTTTAACCAGCTTGATGTAAATCCTTTAACAGGGTGACTCAAAGCCATTGAGTTCATAAAATCCTCTAACAAGGTAACCTCTAGCAGGGTTTAACCCTTAACTGGGTATTCTAGCCATCCCTTAACTGGGTGATCCCTAACAGGATCGGTTCCTAACAGAACCTGTTGTAACAGTCTTTAACCAAACTTGGCTCCTAATAGAGCGGACTTCTAAAGAGTTCAAAAATAGCTTGTGGGTATTCATCCCCACCATGGTTTTTCCCAATTGGGTTTCCACGTGAAAAATATGTGTGTCGTGTGTGATGCCTCTTTCATGTGATGTTTTGTTATTCTTGTATAGTGGTAAATCATGGTGATCTAGTAAATCATTTTATCTCCGATGATAGATTATCTGTTTATGCATAAGGACAAAGTGGAAATGAGGGAGTAGGTTGTATGGTAAGCTAAGAAGATTGACCGGTTCATGTCTTTCACAGTTGCACTATGTTTAACCGGTAGTAATCTGGTTCAGACCGATGTTAGTGATTGCCGGTAGTTCACAGTCTGCAGTCAAACCGGTTCAGGAAAAGTTTTTGTGCCTGTACCGATTAACCCCCCCCCCTCTCAGTACCGGTTTGGTACTCACTATTCATTATTGAGTTATCATAGTCAATATCATTGTTGGTACCGATCGAGAGCTTAACCAAGCTACCCCATACCAACTCTACCTTGTCATTTCTTATGAACAAAAATTATATATTAAAAGAATAATAGATAAATTATATTTAATATCTATAAATATTTATTATTAGATTATGCATCTATTTTATATATTAAATTCATACTATAATTATATTTGAATATAATATGACTTTAACCCCCCTAATTAATTCACTATTATAGAATATAACATATAAATAAGACATAATTGTAATATTATTAAAAATTTTTTTTACATAATTACAACAAATTAAAAAATTTAAATTATTACTACAAATAAAAATACACATTTAAAGAATTATAGATATTATATTTAATATCTATAAATATTTATTATTTCATTATGTATTTATATTATATGTTAAATTCATACTCTAATTATTTTAAATATTATATGACTAACCCCTTCTATAATTAATTCACTATTGTAGAATATAATGAATAAATTAAACATAATTATAATAATATTTAAAAAATACCTTTACATTAATAGTAAATGGGCTGCCATCATGTTTGCTAAGTATTTAAGGGGTGCCTCTAGAGAAAGGATTTTTATTGTTTCATCTCTTCCAAAAGGTTCAACTTTTTGGAATTTTTTGGTTTCATGTAGGATGGTTATTTTACCACATCTATCCTAGGTTTTCAATAATGGGAAGAAAGTCTGGTTTTGGGATGAAGTCTGGAATCGGCACTCTGCCCTTTCAGCTATCCGAGACTGGTTGGTGCAGGAGCACCTAGTTGAGTAAAACTCCCATTTTTTAGTATTTAATGCTTTTATGTTTGTAATGTCTTGTGTTAGGTTGTTAATGTTGTTTTAGGTTTTTTTGGGTCATGTTTAGTGGTTTTGATCTCATTTTGGGCTCTAGAGATCAAGTTTTGCCTTTTAGGCTTTGAGTTGACAATTTTTGGCAAAAATGTGCAAAATTGCCAAAAAGGTCTTCTAATGCTTTCCAAAGCATTGAAACATGTTTTTAAGGTGTTTTTAGGCATGTCTAATTTTTTTAGACAAGTTGATAAGGTTAGATTGTCAAAAATGCGTCTTTGAGCAAGAAAAGTTGTCATTTGTCTTGAAAAGTTGTCAAAGTTGTCATTTTTGGGTTTTTCTTGCAATTTGTAGTTGTGAAAGCCTCCTGTCCGTACATGGCTTGATAAATAATTGGGTGGACTATAAAAATACCTCCCTTTGCCTTGAATAAGGTTGGTGATTGTATAAGCAAGTGCTTTTTAATAAGATCATGACTTTTTTTTGGCTTTTATGATTGGTTTTTCTTTCCTTTGTGAAACAATCCGTACTGTACCTTCTTAGTTCGTACTGTACCTTTGGGAAGTTTGCATAATATTTGTACAATTCTCTCTAGTTGATTGTGGTATTGGTTTCTCTTGTAAATTGGTTTGTACAAAATTATTTGCAAACCGTGTGCTCGCTGCCCTGTCAAGGGTTTGAAGTTCTAAGATGTCACCACTTGACTAATCCAGGTCTGGGATCCCACATAATGGATTTATTCAAGTTTTCATTCATGTATATACTATACATATTCTCTACTTTTTTCCAAAAGTGTGTTTGGAAGAAGAACTTGAGCGAATACTAGGCAAGTGTTGATTGCTTGGCTAGTAGCATGAACAAAAACTCAAGATTTGCACCCAAAAGCAATTTGGAGTGAACAAATGAATGGGACAAAGGTCTGGAAATGTGGCCAAGGATGTTTAACACCATCTTGGTGTGTTAGAATATCTTGTTTCAGGTAATCATTCTCTTTTTGTAAGCAAACCAGTGAGTTCACTATTTTTGGAAATTGTGTTTGTAAAAATGCTCAAGGAATGCTTCATAGCATAATCCAAGCCTTAAAACCATGAAGGCTATGTAATAGGGAACTTCTTTAGTATCTTGAAGACCTCTTTGAGGTATATTTCCCCTTCACACTTATCATTGTGTAGGTCCAAAGGTGAAATCACTGCTGACTGGTAAAAGGGCAGTGTTTGATAGTGACAGTGGTAAATTTATTGATTTTTCACTTGTTTGCCAAGTGTTTGGAAAAATACTTGTAAGGAAGAGGTAGGGGAAACATGTTGAAGACATTTCCAAGGTCTTGTGAAAATATAGGCTTTTGGGTTGTTTCCCGTTGTTGACTCTAGAAGATATGAAGGTGATGAAGGAAGATCCGACGCTTTAAATGGACTCTTTTGGTTGGTTCCACCCATGCGTTGCTGTCAAAAAGAAGGAAGATGCGGCTCTCTCTATACGACTATCTCCTGACTATTCTAAAGGGGTGTCCCGCTGACTGACATGTTACCATTAGGGAGGTGATGCCCAATAGGGTTTAGGGAGGCACGTTGAAGCCCAACTCCGCATAAGAATACAAACCCAGTGATTACTCTTCAAAACCCTCCAAAACCCTACTTTTAAGCCCAATTTTGTGGACAGTCACTAAACTAAGTTGATGGAACCTAAAACCATCAAAATCACCTTGATATGATCTATCCCACACCTTCCAAATCATCTCCCATGGTTAAGAAGCCCAACGTTGGGCAGGGTGAACAAAAAATGGGCAATTAGCCCTCCACGGGCTAGTAGCCCTTTTGACTGCATAACACACAATTGACTGTTTTTGTCAAAATGCATGAACCTGATGGCAAGGAGAAGTTTGGGGCTTATGAAAATTTGTAAGAACATTACCAAATAGTAAAATGAGTGTTATTTTGAACCTTGGATAGTGTGCAACCTCATTTGGGGGTTTGACCTTAGTTGGTGAATTTGAGTAAGCTAAGGGCTATGAACCTTAAACTAAGTTTGTTTGCCAAAACCTTGAATAAGACCTTGTTGTCCCTGCATGACCATGTTGGAATTGCTAATGTACACTGGAAACAGTAAGTTGAATGCCAAGAGAACAGGGTGTGAGAATGAGTAGCTGGGTGGAGTGAGCAATTTGAGTAGATTTGAGCATGGGAGTGAGCCATCACCAAAAAGGGGAGTTTGTTAGGAAAGTGATACATGAGGTTCTTGGCACCATAACCACAAGAAGGACTTTGTAAACACATACAACAGACTCCAACAATTTTTTGGGTAACAACTTGAACCTCTTGAGCAAATTGGCCTTTTGAGCACTTTCCTAGCATTCTCCCTATCACTGGTCCCCTTTGTCTGGTATTCTATTAGAATTTTGGGGGCCTTTTGTTGCCAATTATTTTGACATTGTCTCCTTTGGTCCTTGTGTGATTGCGAAATGGAAGATTATCCCTCCCTTGTCGGTTGATATTAATCTTATTTTGGCTTTTGTGGAAGAACTTCACAAAAGACCCCTTGTTTTCCAAAATAAAGAGGACTCCTTGGTTTGGATTAAGAGTGTTGCTGGTTCTTATTTAGTTAACGAAGGTTATAATTCTTTAGTTTAGACTTCTCCATCCCCTTGCTGGCCTACTAAGCTTTTTTGGCACCCGACTTGTCTTCCTAAAGCAAGGTCGTTTGCTTGGTTGGTAGTCCAAGATAAGGTTCTCACCGAAATGCGCTTGGACAGACTTGGGATTACGACTATATTTCCTTGTGTTTTTTGTGGTCATTGTATGGAATCCATGGATCATTTTTTCTTGTTTTGTCCATTTGCTTCTGAGTGCTATTATTGGTTATTTGGCATGCTTGGTTGGTCTTCTGCGATAGGTCCCAATCTTCTTTCGCATTTCATGGCCTGGCCCTTGTTGTTTTCCTCATCGTTCTATTCATCCCTTTGGGTTGTGGCCCCATCACTGGTAATTTGGAATATTTGGCTTGAAAGAAATTCTAGAATTTTTAATCATAAAAATGCCACTTTCTTTGAGGTAATTGGTAAAATTCAAACCTCCATCAGTGAGTTGGTTCTTTCGTTCATTCATAAAAACTTAGATCATCTCAATTCTTTCTCTCATTGGGATAATCAGGTTACTTGGAAATGGTCCGCACTTTGTCTGATGCCTTCCCATGGGGCTGTATCAGGAGGTCTATCTTCTTTGGTTAAACAAAAATTGGCCAGATGGACTCCCCCTCCATTCCCTTCATTCAAACTTTAGTTTGATGGAGCCTCAATGGGGAATCCGAGAAAGTCTGGTATTGGAGTAGTTATTTTTTATCATTCTTCAAAAGTCATCAAAGCTGTGGGTAAACAAATTGGACATGGTACCAACAACATGGTTGAGTTTCAGGCTTTATCCTTTGGGCTTGATATCGCCCTTTCATTAAACATTAAAGACATTGTTATTGAAGGCGATTCCATGGTCGTGTTTCAAGTGGTCGTAGCCAAGAAATGTCTATCTTGGCATCTTCAATATTTCTTAGATCACATTCTTTAGCAATTAAAATGCTTTTTTCACTTTTTCTATTTCGCATTGTTTTAGGGAGATCAACGTCATTGCAGATTTTTTAGCAAATAAGGTTGTTGTGGAGGGTGTCGATTTCCTGGAGGTCTCTCCCTTGGACATTCCTGCATCTTGCATGAAGATGTTTTCTTTATAGGTGGTCCTCCTTGAAATCCTACTTCACTATCTATGCTTCGTTAGTATATGTAGTAAAGATGTTGGCCTTCGTGACAATTTTGTGCTATTGATATCTTATGTTAGATTTCATTCATGGGGTAGGAAATTGGCTGGGTTTCTTCTACTGGTCTGAGATGCCTAATGTATTTGTACCTTCTCATGTCTCCTTGCTTTATGTGATGGTTACTTCCCTATATGGCTATAGGGGGGATGTTGTCCTGCCTTATGGCAGCATTCCTGTTGTAGTCATATTTGGTAGTTTCTTCGCACAAAGTCCGGAGGTAGGAGGGGTATCTTTGGTTTGGAGGGGTATCTTTTGGTTTGGTTTGGTTATCTTGGTTGGCGGGTTGTTTTGAATTTCTTTTGTAAGTTTGGGATCTCTTTGGCTTATGGAAACAATTACATATTAATCAGTACTTCTACGACAGGGGTACTTGTATAATATTTGTTTGATCCTCTATTTTTGGTAATCATTTTTCATTGCGACTAGTTGCTAGTTGCCTTCCCATCAGGCTTTCGTACCTTAAGCACTTGTTTTTTCCTCTTCGCTTCATTTGGTATCATGATCTATCGGTGATTCAAGTAGTTGTTCTAATGATTGGGGATATTATGCTATTCGTTGGCTTTATCATTGTGTGATCATCCTCATATTAGCAGGTTTCTTTCATGATGTGATAATTATGACATGGTGATCCCGTTCTCACTTATATTGATTGTTGGTGGGCACTTATGGCTATCATTCGATCTTTGTCTTGCTTTTCACTCTAACATCATGTTCTGTTTTCTATGGAGAATTCTTGCCAAATTCGGCGGATGGTGGCTTTTTCTAAGGAATTGGAAAGAGCAGTTAATGTGGTATTGCAAAGGATTTCTTATTTTGATATTATTCCTTTGGTTACTACTTTGGATTATTCTTTGGTTCGGTCTCATCCTCCTCCTTGAGGGTCTTCAATATCCTTCCCTGCTTTTTATTTGGATCTATCCATGTTTGCTCACCATATTTGTGATGGCAGGATCTCTTATTCTTGGTTCTCTCATGGCTCTGAGTTTTGTTTTCTTTAGAGCTTTGGATTCTTGTGGTGTTTAGACAGGCTGGATTTTGGGGTGATGGCTCTGATTTTTGGTGGACATTCTTGACTCCATCTTCAGATGCTCCCTATTAGACTGATTCTTATAGCTTCCTTTATATCTAATGCGGATGGCAATGTATTGCAATGTATCTGGGGGGTTTTGGTATGCCTATGGGCTTTGTGTAATGGGTAGATAGGCTTATGTTTTCTTGAGCAATACTGAAGGGTTTTCTTACTGGTTCTTTCCCTTCAGTGCTCTTTGAACCAGACACATGTAAAAATGTATATAATCAATATAATTTTAGTGGTCTCATCCTTTTTTATCAAAAAAAATTAAAAAATATTATAAATAGAAAAAATGCATATTAAAACAATAAAAGATATTTAATATTTAACATCTAATATTATAAATACAACAAATAAATTAAACATAATTATTATAATATTTTGTTAAAAACAAATTTACATTATTACTATAAATTAAGAAAATTATATTTAAAAAATAAAAATAAACTAAAACTTCATCTAAATTTTACTTCTTGTATATTAACTAACTTTTTTTTTGTAATAGTAGATAGGTATCTACTTGTGAATGAATGTATGAATGACGAGATTTTAATAATCTCCACGAGACCAAGTGGTCTAAGGGACCAAGAGCACCAAAACAACACTAATTCAATAGTACTAATGAAATTTGTAGTAAACAAAATGCAAACCTCTAGCATTGATTGCCTGTATGATGGTGTGAACGTCTTCACATGGGGGTAGCCTAGTTGTTACACCCCTCCTTATGACACTGACAATGTTTTTATACCCATTTAGTAATTTTGTGGTGAATATGTGATTACGTGTGGAATTTTATCAGAAAGTTGTTTTCGTGGAAAGAATGTTTAATTCTTGTGAACAATGAATGTGATTAACAATTCAATGTTTATTACATTGGAGGTGGTTGTATGTATGGTCTAATTACAGTTGTGAATCCAAGTTGGATGCAAGACAAATCACCATCTTTTGGGAAGAGAAGGAGAGCATCACTAGAGATAGAGTTACACACGCAAGAACAAGTAAGGTTGCCATTAGAACCTACACACAAAAGAGATAAATCCCCCTTGATCGAACTCTAGAGAATTTTCTTGTGTTTTGCTTGGTTGTGTCAATTGACCTTTTAAGGTAACCTTAGATTTCAAACCTTGAACTAAGCATTAGAAGGGTAGTTGAAGTCATGGGTCTAATTTCTAAAATCGATTTAAGTGCATATGTAATATCGATCTAAGGAATAGATGTGAGGAAATATCCTTGTAACCATTTCTGGAATGATAAGAATTTTATAAGCTTTGGAATCTGCAGGAATAAGGGAATTTTTCCTTGCATGAAATCATTATGAGAGATAATTTTTCTACACGGATTTGAGGAAGGAAGGTATTTCTTACTATGGTGAGAATAGGTGTGTGAGCTGGAATAGAAGATCATTACTACGAAAGTCTAGCCATTAAAAATACAAAATGAGTACAATGCACTAGAAGTCGACTTCGTGGGGAAAGAACAAGCTAAGTAAGAGTAAAAGAACTCAAAAGGGATAGAAGATAGCAATGTCTTCATCTTGTTGAACCAGCTACCATTACAGGCTTGAAATCCTTAATTTTAACTCTTGAGTTATTCTCATACTTGAGAAAGATCTTGAAAGACAAATATTAGAGCTCAAATATGATAATGACATAGTTATATCTTAAAAGTTGAAGCTCGCCCAAAATAAAATAAAAATAAAGTCCTTATTTACTGAATGGACTTGTTATAATGAACATTATTCTCAAACTATTTGAGAACATTTTCTTTTACTTTTGTTATTCACTTTAAAGAAAGATATCTAGAAAATAATTAATGAATGAGAATAGTCGTGGGTATGTGTTAATAGTCTTTACATGACCTAATAAACTCTCACCTTCAAAAAGATTGAAATATAAATCAACTTTTAGATTTGATAGTTCATGCATGGGCTAAGTCATTGTCGCAGACCATGTAAGGTATTTAAAAGAAAAATAAAAATGAATAAGACAATCTTTTTACAATGAGGCAATGATAATGAACAAGAAGACTCTGATCATGAACAAGCCTCAGATATCAAAAGGTTCTTAAGAATTGAGACTCTGTATTGTAGTCATCCTTGAATAAAGATAAGATTGTGTCTAGTAGGATTATGTTCTTGAGACCATTTCATAGTCTCAATACACTTTTGAAGACTAGTATATTGTTCTTGTCTGAAAAAGAACCCTGTAGGTTTTGCAATTATAGGAATCATATAAGTTTTCCAAGTAGAACTTGAAGTTGCATAACTTGTTGAAAAAAAGTTAACTTAGCTAAGCTATATGATAGAAAATCTCAAGAAAACGGTATTAAGACTGAGGCAAATTTTAAGGAGTTGTATTCCATTTATATTCTATTTAATCATTTTCTTAATTAAGAATCTTCCGGTATCAATACCCTATAGGAGTCTAATTTTGTAAAATTTAATGGATCATTTGTGCTTAAACTAATACAAGTCTTAGGATAATGTGGTCAGTCGAGTACACAGGAGTTTAAGCATGTAATCTTTAGACCCAAGTGTGCGAGAAGTGAAAGACTACTACTTTTTTTTGGTCAAGAATAATAACATAATATGAATCTATGTCACCTTAGTATAACTTGACAAGAGAATCAAAGGTAGCTCACCAAGGTCAGAAAGCGAGAAATGCTTGACATGAGGGTTCTCTTTAACCATGATTGGGATAGATCTAGCGTTACAACCATAGGATGTTTGTGGTACTCAAGTCAAGTAGGGGTGGGTGAGCAGTTGACTATGCTTCTTTAAATTTCTTAGCTTTAAAAACCTTTGGCCAAGGTGGCACAAAGTTCTTGTTGCGCTAGTCAGCTCACCATGTCTAGATACACGTCTAGTCCTTGGGTCATATATAATTAGCAAGGGTCTATAGTTGTGTGGCCGACTAGAGTTGTGTGGGATACAAACACTAGGCTTAGATGAAATCCTTGGCCAATTCCTATGTTTGTGTCCTCGTAAAGGGTAGGGCCACTTACAGTAACAAGGTGTGTAGGGGACCACTAGGTCTATGGTTGGAGGAAAAGAAATTGAGTGATGCTCCCCCTCATGAAAAATCAAGCTGAGACTTGTGATACAGTTCAATCATCATGAAATTTAGTAGACTCTAAACTCATAACTCTCTCTTCATTTATGTTTTGCATTTCATCATAAAAATTTAAAAGATGAAAATGCTCAATAATTGTACTTGTTAGTTCATTCTGAATATGGATAGCATTACTAGCTATCCAATGATTCTTATACATTGACTATTCATTAAAGAAAGTTAATTTCAATGCCCAATGGATTTACAAGTCGAGATACACACAAAATGGTGTTCTTGACGAGGCTTTAAGGTTTTTCAATGAAATGCCTCAACTAGATATTATCTCATGGAATGTCATGGTTATGAAATATGTAAAAAATGGGTTGGTTGAAATGGCCTTTGATGCTTTTAACAAAATGCACTTAGCAGGTGTAAATATGAACTCCACAAACTTTTCCAACATCCCGTCAGCCTGTGCTGAAATGGGAGGGTTAGAACAAGGTATGAAAATCCATCAATTCATACTAGAGAGGGGATTTTTGATAGAATGTATATAAAATGTGGAAGTCTACCCAGGTTCCAAAGCTCCCATTTTGGCACAAGTAAGAAGGATGCTGGCAAAGGTTGTGGAATTTGGCTTTACACCTGCCAATTGCATTTGCTTGAAAGTATTTAAATGCTTTTCAAAAGATCAAATTATACATATCTTTCAACCATTGTAGTTAATATAATACATAAATGCATATGAATAACATCATGTGTTGGATTATTTTAAGTTCAAAATGTACCAACAATATAAACACAATGTGCAAGAAAGCTATTCACACAAACTTTGTAAATTGAAAGGGATGAGACAAAAAATAGGACTCCTGAAATGATATGAAACCTCAAGACATACAATAGTCTTGAATGGTTACATCATATTATATGAAGTTGTGTAAAACTTGGAAGTCTCTCATAGGATATTAATTATGCATGTTATGTTCTCAGGGTTTCTGCATGTCCATTTACAGAAGTCCCTTTGAGTTTGAAAGGTGCACAAAGGAAAATTTTTAGATTAATTATCATTTCACAAGATATTGACAAATTATTGAATTTATGGCATGAGCTTTGGGAGGATGCCAAACATATTAGATGTTTTGACCATCTAATTTTTTTCCTTCGTATCTGAATATATTTGAGTACATGATATTTTTCTAACATACACACAACCAAGGTAAGCCAAAAGAAAATGCTTGCACAAAAAAATAGTTCACTTTATACAAATTGAACTAGATATTATTCCTCAACATTATTTTGAAAACTTTTAAACTGATTGGTATAGTTCTTTCTTATACAAGATATGCAAAAATATTGTTTAAAAGATTCCAAATCTAAAAATTATATATGAAATGATGTTTCCTACATAGAGTGGAATGCAATATGCATGATTGAATTGGTATACCATTCTTGAAATTACATTGATTTCATGGTTCAGTTTATTTGAATTTCTATTACTTTATTTGTATGGTAGAGTATCAATAAGGTTTTATTGATTGTTTATCGTGCCTTACAAGGCTTTTGAAATTTTTGGGGTAGATCTATCCTAATCTAATTAAATATGATATAATTGAACATAAGCCATAAACTTAATTCCCCCAAAAAATTATACTGATATACCATAATGCATTACAATATAACAATGAATTTGATTCATGTGCATATTACTTTTTATTAATTTCTTTTATTGAATTATAAACAAAATGAAGTAGAGTTACTCCTACCTCTCTTTTCACTGTTCAATTTTATCTCTAAGATTGTAAGCTTTGAAAGAACAAAAGGCAGAAAACTAGTAGGAAATAAAAGCTAAAAGTGTGAAGTGAAAAATTGGGACTAAATTATATTTTTATTTTAATAATAATTAGATGATTTGAGAACTCGTAAAGAACCCAAAGTCTTTGATATAGATGAATATATGCCAATGACTTGTTTGGAGGGATTTCATTTTTGTTGTGTTTTTCAAACCCTTGAACACCATGAGAGTGATGTATGTTGTATGGTGTATGGCTTTGTCTTTCCTTCTTCAAATTACTTTCCATTATTTTTGGAATTTTTGTTCGTTCTTTTATTAGAATTATGTTTTTCATATTTACTTAAAATTTGATGTATTGCTACTTATTTTTAATTTTATTGAAGAAAAATAATTTTATTTTTATATTTATATTTCATTAAAATTTTATGTATTATTTTTTATTTCATTTTATTAAAATAATTTTATACACCTAAATAATATTTTAAATTTGAAAATAAGATATTAATAATAGTTTTAAGTCTATTGTAATGAAATTTATCTCTTCTTTTTTAATTTTGATTTGATTATATCTTGTGAGATATTTTTCATTCTATTCCCTTATTTGTTGTCATTTTAGAAAGTTAAGCATTTAAAAGTATTATAGAAATAAAATTAAAAATATTAAATTTTTATTTTTTTTTCATTTTTTTAAATTTAAATGATTTAAAAATAATTTTATTATAAAAATTCAATAGAAAGTTTATAAAACTATTTTACTACGTAGTTTACCGTCTTTATGAATTGAATTACAATCCTCAATCTAATGTAAATATTAAATAATATATACCAAAATTAAATAATTTGTACCACCTTTTAATCGCAGTTAGGGTTATTGTTAAGATTAGCTTAATGTGAGTGTCATGAATGGTTAAAAGTAAGGTTTCCATTCTAAGATAAATATTAGGTTAGGGTTAATATTAGTTAATGTATATCTACAATCGACGTGACCATTCCACTCCCTTTTAGTACAAGTGCTAGTTTTATGCATAGGTAAAAAGAAAAAGAAGGTTTGTGACATCCTTCCCCCTTAATTTTTGCATCATCTTGATGCATCAAACAATGTTTGGTATGAAATTAATAGAAATTATTTTTACCATTACAATCAAGGATAGCAAAATTCATACCCGAGTTTTTGAAGTCACTATTGTCAATATTTGATGCGTACCAATTTCAAGGATAAAATTTTTGCTACTTGATTCCTTACAATGCTATCTTTTTACCCCCATTAACCCATTTATTTTCCTTTTGTAATTGACATCCTTTACCACTTTTTGCATGGAATTAAATATATTAAATTTTATCTTTTGCTTAACTCTTCCATTTCAAATTTCAACCTCAACACTAAGTGTTATTGAAAATATTTAATTTGCTAACAATAATAAAAAGATTCCCTATTTTCAAACAATACATCATTATTTAGCTTATAAGAAATTAAAAAAGAAATATTTTTTTGACATTATTAATATTTTTCATTTTTAGCTAAAATGCAATCTAAACTTCAATTTCATAAACATTTAAAATAAGGCATACACACTCAATTAAAATAGTAATTTAATAATTCCTAAGTAATTGTGTGTGCATTCCATCATAGTCATTTAGTTTCAAAATTCTAGGCTTCCTCTTTCTGATGATGTTCTCTTCCTTCTACGATGTTGACTTGTCTATTTCACTCATGAGAACAACACTAAAATATTAGTCCATGTCAGTGCCCACAAAATTAAAATTAAAATTAAAATTATATATCCATCAAAATATCATCAATAATAAGGTTCCACTTCATATTTTCTAAATCAACACATCTAAAGTTTAAATATTTAGAGAAAGATTTTTTATTTTGATGAAAATGTATTGTGACACTACATATCTATCTCTAGCCAAAGTTGGATAGTTTAAAATAATGTCAACGAAACATATGACAAATTCAATAGTAGACTCCTAATAAAGATAATGGAAAATTTTTGGATTTCAAATAGATTGGATCAAATGGGTTATTAATTTTATATTCAAAGTGCAATATTCAGTTCTAGTTAAAGGTAGTTTGTGTCGCTTCTTTCATCAAGGTGATCCTTTAGTATTTTTCATTATGGCTAAGGAAGAACATTTATCAATTCCTTTTCATGACTACCCGATGTTGGCAAGGAATTTCAGTTGGCAAAAATTTCCCATTGGTTACAAACCAATAATTTTTTGATGACATGATACTATATGGCAAAGCTAGCAAACAAAGAGCCTCTTCAATCAAATATTTCTTGGATAAATATTTTAATGATTTTGGGCAAGCAATTAATAGAGATAAAATCAAATATTTTATTTTTTAATAAAAAAAGAAGACAAAGGCATGTTTCATACTTAAATTCAACAAAGGCGATCTATCAGGGAAATACATGAGAGCTACATTATTGAAAGGAGAAATTAGAACATGCTTATGGAACTAAGCTATGAACAAGTACACAAATGATACTGTCTATTGGAAAGGAAAATAGTTAGCACTCCCTAAAAATATCCAAATTATCAAGGATGTATTGTCTTCTTTTCCAATTTATCACCTTCAAGCATACAAATAATAAAGAAATTTGAGAAATAGCTAAAAAGTATTTTAAATAAAATCTTATGGGAAGCAGAATACCACTAAATGGCTGGCAGACTCTTTGCAAAGAAAAACATAATGGAAAATTGGTGTAACAAAAATTTAAAAACAAAATAAGGCTCTCAAAGAATTTAAACTTATATAGAAGACGCATGAAAATTTAAATACAAATTCTACAAATGAAATATCTTGACTTGGATGACACCTCCAAGATACTTACAAATATAAATCATCCATGAGCTTCTCATAAATGAAACTTTATGTTGAATTGTTGTAACCTCATCACAAAACACATTCAATGTCTTGTGAACGATGGAAAAAAAAAAGTTTTGGAAAAACTCCTAGAATGACATCCCTCCTCTAATGTATAATCTCTAACTGGCCAAGTATAGAAATGTATTCTCTGAGACAAATAATGTATATGTGAAGGAGTTATTGAAAGAAACATGCACCCTTGAACTCAAAGCATGCATTGGAAGAAGAAATAGAAAAGACTAACCAAATAGGAAGGAGGACAAAATAATTGGATTAGATACAAATTTGGATCCTACACAGTAAATATTGGTCACGAGTTATAAATAAAGATGGAGGAAAGCACAAAATGACCATCAAAATTATGTTAGAGAAAAAAGAGACCCTCCCAAAGGTTGGTGCTTTTGCTTGGATTGCACTTCATAAGTGGATCCTCATTGGAAAACCATCATAATACCATTGGATTTGTTGTTCCCACTTGGTGTGTAATGTACAAACAGGAGGGGAAATAACTAATCATATTTTAATATATAGCCCTTTGTTGGCCAAATGCTAAGAGTGGCTACTTAGTAGTCTTAATTAGTATAGTGCAATACCAAATGATATACACAACTAATTCAGGAATTAGAAAAAATTCATCCTTTTCTATGGGAGGGCATTTGTATGTTTATTCCTTTGCTTCCAATATGGTAAATATAGAAGGAAATAAATATCATAATATTCAATGAAAAGGAAAATAATGTGAAGATAGTGATAAAGAAAATTTAGAAAGGAATTGATGAAGTTGTGATGGCTAAATTGGCTATTACCTCCCAAAGGTCCTTTACTAGATGGGATGAGGTCATGAAGAAATGGGGATCCCTAAGCTTATTGTATAACTTATGTTTTACATGCCTCAACTCTAAGAATTGCTGGAAATTCATCAAATGATTTATGCATCCTGCTAGAAGACTTAAAATGAGGGGCAGTGCAAGAAGCTAAGTCCACTTTTTGACCAAAAAGTGGACGTGTTTTCCCTGATTTTCAGATTTTGTCTCATTTGAGCTTAAATTTTGAAACACTTGGAGATTGAATCTTGGAAAAAGTCAGGAATATAAAAGATATCCCTTTGAGTGTACTTTCTAAATATGTAATTTATTTTAATACCCACATAATAAAAAATAAATTTTTGAATGGAGTTCTAAAAACTACTTTAAAAATGTTTGTTTCAAGACCATACCATGCATGTGTACGACCCACACTTTTTGACACAATTAAAATTATTATCTCAAACCATTTAGAGAAATGGTTTGTAACACACTAAAGATTGATGAGCATATTTTTCTGTATTTTTTTTTAAATTATTATTTTTTAATTAATTTTTTAATGACCGTAATTATCTTTTTAAAAATTTGACGTGTATGGCCCACATAATTTGACGTAAACTTAACTTAAAAAAAAAATAGAAAATAATTTTGTGTAGATTGATGACATAATTTTTTTTTCAAAATTCATTAAAATAAAAAAAAGTTATTAAATTAACAAAATTAGTTAATATTTCAAGTTTCTGGACCCGATTTAGTACAAATTAAATGAAAAATAGTTAAAATAATCAATTTTTAAATAAATTTACATATTTAGAATTTAGACAGTATAATCTAAAATGGGTTTTAATTTTGTATAAAAATTCTCTAATTACAGGCACGCAAACTATTTCAGAAGTTCATATTTGTGCTTTCATTCATGGAGATTTGAATTTGCAGGTCCATGTCTCAGGTGTGGCCATCTCGGGCCTAATCCTGACGCAAGTGGTGGGTTGTGGAATCAACTTCCACAAAATGGGGCCCATTTTCAAAACGGGGGCCCGTTCCTTTTTTTAACCGTTAATTACGAGGGCCTGTTCCTAAATAACCGCTACTGTAAAAAAAAGACAGATTGCATCAATTTACCACACTATCATTGAAATCGGTACTGACAAACATTTTTTACAACATTTGGCAATACTTCTTAATATTTTTTACACAAATTTCTGAAGAAGTTGGTAAAAAGATATTATTTTTTGAAGAGGATTTTGTAAAGATGGGTTCTAAGCAACATCAAAAGAAACAAAGGAAGACAATGACAACAGATGAAATTCAAGCACAAAGAGAGAAGGAGGCAAAACACCAAAGAGATCGAAGATCACAAAAACGACAATTGAATAACACTTCTAAAGCATCTAGTTCAGTGCCCGTTGTAGATGAGACCATTGAAGAGATCATGATGGACGCAAGAAATGTAGAACCAAACATGGGTATGATTGTTGATGCAAATGTTCATGTGGATGCGAATCCTGGTATGTTTTTAAATCCCCAAGACTATGATGCCAATCAAATTGCTGATTTAAATGAAGCAAGATATAAATTTCATACACCAATACGAAAAGAAATAAAAATTGAAAATATTACACCACCCTCTCTGAAAGAAAATTAATGTAATTTGTTTACTATTGATAGCAATGTGCTAGATAATCTTAATGGGTTAGTTTCTTGGAGACAAATCAGAACACATGTGAACAGATTATATAAACAATTTTTCTATAATAAAAAGTTGGGATTCCAATGTCAATTAATGCTATAATTAATAAAAATGTTAAAAATACGTAAAGTCATGAAAAAATAGGTATTTATGCAAAACCAAAAAGAAAAGATGAATCATATAAGCAAGTTGTATCTACCGTTGCTTGTGCCATCGATTCTATCAGAAAAACAAGTCGATCTAAAGATAAGAATGCAACACGTAGAGTTATAACAACTGCTATAGTTTACAAAACAATTGTTAGTAAAAGAATGTTTTAGTGATATAAGTGGCTATTTAAACTTACATTGTAGAACCTTGTCAAGAGTGACCAAAAGAAGAGACACAGTTGAAATTGATCCACTAAACCAATGTTGGAGTTTTAGTGGTAGACTTCAAAGGTCGGACATGAAATTAAATGATGAAACTAAACAAATAATTGCAAAATTTTGGCATGATAACACTAGAGTTTCATCAAATGCTAGAGATGTTTTAAAGTTAAGGGTGGGATCAAAAATTCATGATCCTCATCCAAAACATCTTCTTGACATGACTCAAACTGAATTCTTTAAAAAAATTAGTGATGAATTCTGTGTTAATGAATTTACGAATTGGTCAAAGATCATTTGAAAAATGCAAACCCTGGTATGTTAAAATCAATAAATAAAGAATATCTTGTTGTTGTAAAAATCATGTTCAGTTTCGTTACTATTATGATGTTTTTCGATATATACATTGTATGTTGCATGGTAATGATCTTGTGCAGGATTGTGGTGTTTATGTTCCACCTGAAACTATAAAAGATTTTATTGCAAGTTTATTTTGTAAACCACCTAATGAGCTATTATTTATTTCCAATTCATGCATTTATGGCCTTTGCAATTTATGTGGGAACTATTCTTTGATAGGTGAATATTTGCATGAACATGTTTCATCTGATTTTGCACAAAAAATGGTTGGTGTTAGGAGATTTAAAAATATAGAATACCCTCTAAAGGATGGAAAGATGGGGAAACGTTTAGAATTGATTACAGAACAGAATAGTGTGAATGCATTTATCAGTGAGTTTAAAAGTCATATTGTTCCAAAATATGTGAAACATTCCCAACATGCCCGATGGCTTGATGGACAGTTTCGCATATGCAAGAACACATTTCCAGTTGGAACAATAGTATTAGTTGTGGATTTTGCAGAAAATTATACTCTAAAACCACAAGAGGAAACTCAATCACAATACTACAACTCAGTGCAAGTGGCTATATTTGTGCACATTATATATAGACATGACCATGACAGTATAGAAGATAACAAAAAAATTTAGAGGGAGTATCATTTCTATGTTAGTGATAATCAATTACACTAGTCAGAGTGTGTTCAACATTGCTTCGAGGTATTTCATGATAATCTTAAGGAAAGAGAAATTGACATGAAATAACATATGATATGGTCAGATAACTGCATTGGACAATTAAAAAATGCAAGAATGTTTTATTGGCTATGCAAAGTTCACAAGAAAACCAATGTCCAACATTTATGGAGTTTTTTTGAAGTGGGACATGGTAAGGGGGAACATGATGGAGCTGGTGTCTATGTAAAAAGAGATCTTTCTAGAGAACAATTGAAATTCAAGGATGCAGTGAAATTCAGAGATGCTCATGCAATTGTAGATTGGTACAATTCAAAGTTGTCAAAAGGATCAACTGAGAACTCTGCAATTTGAAGTTTCTTCTAGTCGGTAGAGGAAGATAGTATTCCTATTCGACGTGATTGTAATACCATCATTGGATCAGCTAAATGACATTCATTTAAGAGTTCTAATTCAAACACATGGACTATATTCACAAGGGAGCTTGCTTGCTTTTGTCAGTTTTGTGTTTCTAGAGATTGGGAATTTTGTGAGAATAAAGAATGGGTTGAAGAATGGCAACAAAGATCATTGACACCCATAGATGCAAATGATCTACATGAAAGAACTGATGAAGATATGGATTAGATGTTTGCATCAAATGACTGATCGCATTTCAGATCTTATACAACAAGGTAAAATTGTTTTTGAAATTTGTTTTTATTTATTAAATAGTAAATATATATGAAATCTTACAGTGTATATTTTTATTTTTATTTCTCATTAAATATTAAAATAAAATTATTTTGTGTACAGGACATGTCTATGTTGTTGTTGCACCAGAGGACAATGAAGAGGGGATAGAGTATTGGTTGGCTCGATGTGTAGAACCAAAATATAAGCTAACCACTCCTCGTGTAGATGATGATGGTTATGACTATCCAACGGGATATGTGGTTGTTGTTAGCACCTGGCTACACAAATATCTAACAAGAAAGAATGAATTGCCCGCATTTGAAGATTATGAATTAGAGAAGAAGATTATACATTACCCGCATTTGGTAGTGGCAACTAATATAAAATTGGATAGATATCGTGGCAGACCTCCTAATAAACAATTATGGACTCTCTCTATGGAAGAGCACTAGACAATTATAGATGCTTTGCAAAAGAGAGAGGATGCAGATGGTATAACAGAATGAATATATACAAGTTATAATTATGATGCATGATTTTATAGTTATATAGCATTTTAAATCATGCATCATAATTATAAAATCTAATCTAGTAATTTTGTTTTAGGTCTACCACAAGTAGAAGGCATCAATGAAAACCAAGTTATTTGTGCATACTTTATGTTTCATTTTGAATAACTGCAAGTAAGTTAAAGTTTTGTACCCTTAAGGCAAATCCCTTTGAAGAGTCATGATGTATGTTTTATGTTGTATTTTAAATTCAATGCATCCTCATTATAAAAACTAATCATATGTATTTTTATTTTTCCAGGTCTCTCAGAGTAGACTTGGCCTCAATGACTACTATTGTTTGTCCATACTTTATATTGTATTTTGAGAGATATAAATCCTTATTATTATAATTTAAGTAGACTATTTTTTTATTTTAGATAGGTCTGCTTGATTACACCTTGTGTAATATACATAAGTGAGAGACTATTGGTCAAATTTATGAATGAGATAATTATGTTTTAATCAAGTTCTGTTCAATATATTTGTTTTGATACTTTTCTCTTATCATCATTATTATTGTAATGGTAATTATATATTTGATTATATATTTTGTGTATCTATGATGATTACTACTTTTTAATTTAGTTTAAATATGTTATAATTATAAGATATGTTTTGATACTTTGGTCTTATCATCATTGTTAGTTCATGATGTACACCTTTAGTTTATCTAATCACAAGTTATTTAAATAAAATTTCAAGTCCACATAATCCATATAAAGTTATTTAAGCACAAGTTCCATAAATAAAATTTCAAGTCCACATAATCCATATATATCTGGATGGTAACATGATGAACTCCACATAATATCTAATGTGCACAAAATATATATGATCTAATCTTATTATGCAACTATCCATATATATAAAGTATGTGCACATCCAAGACAATATATACAATGTTAAAAAATAATTACATGTGTAAAAAAATGTGTAAAGTCCATAAAAAGGTACATATCATATAAAATAGTACATGTACATCATATCAGAGCCAAATAAATAGTAAAATCCAAGTGCTATCATCAATAACATCTTGTGGTCTCTTCTCCCCGGGACGTGGACCAAATCCACCTGTCTCATGTTGTACAAGGAAAAAATAATATTAAAACACTTGAAATTAACTATTAACTATTTAGGTCTTTGTCTCTGTTTCTGTCGGGGTCCCTGGTCTCGTCTTTTTGTTGTCATTGTGCTTTCTTGTTGCTATCTATTTTTGGTTTTTTATGTTATGTTATGTAAGCTGATCCTTTTTCATGAGGGATCTTTCTGTCTTTTTGAAGTGATCAGGCACTTTTCTTTCTTGCTAATCTGATCTCCTAGCTTGTACAAGGTTCGGGTACCTTTCAAATACCTACTTTTACTTAATCAAAACTATTAAAAGATAATCATTTATCAAATACAGTTGGAATTCATAAATTAAGTTACAAACTTACCATATGTGTGTGCACATCAACTCCAGTAACTTTTTCCTGCATGTACTATATACTTGATAGTTGTGTCATCCTGTATACAAGATAAGAAACATGATATAACGAACATGAGCACATACACGTGTTTATTTTTTTATTAAATAAAAATGAACATTTATAATTTGATTAAATAATCATATAATAAAATATTGTACATAAGGTTTCTCATCTCCTCTAACAATATCTCCTCTAGCAGTATCTTGTGCAGTATCAATGCCAAATGTAGTGCTAGCTAAGTCCTGTACAAGGTCAAATTTAAAGTGTCCAATTAAATCTTAAATTAAGAGTCAAAATAAGGTCAAATTAAGTATTACATATTAAGACCTCAAAGGATGTCGATGTGCATTCAAATTGGCTCTAATAAAAATGATGAGGATAACCTATCCTAATAGTAGTGTCCACCTGCAAACATGCATTTAATGAAATCATATTTATTGAACATATATATGTGTATTAAATAATTTCAAGTTAAGTTACAATGTTGTAAGAGTTCATATTTAATTTATGAATTCTAAGATACATACAATATATGGTGTCACAGTTGTCACACCCTCTTCTCGATGTGATGTAGAGGGTCCCTCATGACCTGAAGCCTGGAGAAAGAAGCATTCAATGTATCAACATGAAAATTTATATAGTATACAATGATAACATATTAACTTAAAAAGCTAGTACAATGTCTAGATATAAATTGATACTATACCCCATAAGGTGTGCCAAGCTATGTAGGAGTAGATGTAATATTGACTCTAACATTTGGTGTCGTCCTTATCTACATAAACCAAATTATTTAATGAAGTATTAGATTGTATAAAAAAAAGACATGCACTTAATTTATACCTATATATAATGAAGTATTAGATTGACATGTACATGTATATATATCTATACTTGCTCAAGATGATCATCAGAGCAAAGAAAATCCATATATGATGTCATCATACTATCATCTATTGCATCATGCTCAGCTACAACTGAAGCGAATCCTGGATCAGCAGTAGGACCTACACACATCTGATGACATCTTGAACACATATGTGGCATCAATCAAGGAGCGGATGCCATGTGAGCAACTTGCTCGCTCAGGTTACCTATGAGGGAAGTCAAAGCATCTAATGTTGAAATGAATGATGTATTCTGCACATCTGTAGGAATCGATGGAGCAACAAGTGAAACTATGGGTGGATCTGGTAGGGGATTATTACTCCGTGCCCCTAATCTATGATGTGGCATTCTACGACCAACACCCTGGAATGACTTAATATCAAAATAATTTGGTTTCTGGTGCATTACAAACTCCAGTATAATTTCTTCAAAAAATATAAAGGGACCTCATAATTACGATGTGGTGGATAATCAAAAACCATCCACCATCTATCCCAAAAGTGTCTAGCCATTTCTCGATGCTCACACCACCTAATTGAAATTCTTTTCTGGCTAGGTTGCATTGGTTCTCTTGTTTTTGGGTTAGTAAAATATGGACATAAATGAGCTTTGGTTATTTTGAGATCAGTGATTTTCCTATAAGTTAAACCATCGGCATAAAAATCATGTCACTCTTGTCATCGTCTATGAAATTGATCTAATTGAGAATCAACAGATCTAACTGACTCGACAATAGTTTGCATTGATTTTGCAAACTCTAGAAGATGGGGTGGCGTGATTGGCTCATTTTGGATAGCAATAATATTTTGTTCAATCACTTGTAGGTTTTCATTAATTCATTCTCTTAAACGAATTTCATCCAATCTAGGGGGTGGAGGTGGAGGTGGCGGTGGCGGTGGTGGTGGAGGAGGAGGGGGTTGTGGTGGGGGATTTTCACCTAATAATTCATCTATGTTAAAGACATCCATGATAACAAAGAGCTCCTGCATATATAAAGATATACATGAATTATATACAACTCTATGTCAAAGAAGAATCTATTTTAGTTTTTTAAAAAAACATTTATAAATAGTAACATTTCTATTTTATTGAATGAGATACACATGAAATATAATATAATATTGAACTTGAAAAAATATACATGTACATACTATTGAATATTTAAATATAAAATTTGCACACGAAACATAATAAAAACTTTCAATGAAACTCCATAAATCTATTATATATTCAATTTAACGCATTCATTTCTTGTAAAATGCATCAACTATTAAAATCAATATAAAATATTCCATACATGAACTTGTAAAAAAAGTAAAATAAGATCAAGATATATAAAGTAATTTATATAATAAATAATTAAGTCACGGTTATGGTAAACATGTTACATTAGTACTTTGTGTTGGAATAGTACTAATATATTATATGGTAACCTCTCTAAGTGGTCATTTACTAAGTAAACATGTCGAATTAGTACTTCAGTGTTGGAGATGAATTAGATGATGAAGTCGGCAATTCGAGAAAATCATGTCATGTCGTGGCTTAATAGGTCCTATTATGGACCTATTATGCAATGTAATGGCATAATAGGACTTATTATGTCATCATGGCATAATAGGTCCTATTATTACATGATGACATAATGGGTCCTATTATGCCATGACATGGCATAATAGGTCCATAATTGGTCCTATCATACTAAGTAAACATGTCGAATTAGTACTTCAGTGTTGGAGATGAATTAGATGATGAAGTTGGCAATTCAAGAAAATCATGTCATGTCATGGCTTAATAGGTCCTATTATGGACCAATTATGCCATGATGGCATAATAAGTGGACTATTATGCAATGTTAAATAGTAACATTTCTACGTTATTGAATGAGATACACATGAAATATAATATAATATTGAACTTAAAAAAATATACATGTACATACTATTGAATCTTTAAATATAAAATTTGCACACAAAACTTAATAAAAACTTTCAATGAAACTTCATAAATCTATTATATATTCAATTTAATGCATTCATTTCTTGTAAAATGCATCAACTATTAAAATCAAAATAAAATATTCCATACATGAACTTGTAAAAAAAGTAAAATAAGACCAACATATATAAAATAATTTATATAATAAATAATTAAATCACAGTTTTGGTAAACATGTTACATTAGTACTTTGTGTTGGAATAGTACTAATATATTAGATGGTAACCTCTCTAAGTGGTCATTTACTAAGTAAACATGTCGAATTAGTAATTCAATGTTGGAGATGAACTAGATGACGAAGTCGACATTTCGAGAAAATCATGTCATGCCATGATGGCATAATAGGTGGACTATTATGCAATGTCATGGCATAATGGGACTTATTATGTCGTCATGACATAATAGGTCCTATTATGCCATGACATGATATAATAGGTCCTATTATGCCATGGCATGGCATAATAGGTCCATAATTGGTCCTATCATACTAAGTAAACATGTCGAATTAGCACTTCAGTGTTGGAGATGAATTAGATGATGAAGTTGGCAATTCAAGAAAATCATGTCATGTCATGCCTTAATAGGTTCTATTATGGACCTATTATGTCATGATGGCATAATAGGTGGACTATTATGCAATGTCATGGCATAATAGTCCTATTATAACATGACATGATATAATAGGACCAACTATGGACCTATTATGCAATGTCATGGCATGATAGGACTTATTATGTCGTCATGGCATAATAGGTCCTATTATGCAATGTCATCACATAATAGGACTTATTATGTCGTCATGGCATAATAGGTCCTATTATGCCATGACGACATAATAAGTCCTATTATGCCATGACATTGCATAATAGGTCCATAATTGGTCCTATCATACTAAGTAAACATGTCGAATTAGCACTTCAGTGTTGGAGATGAATTAGATGATGAAGTTGGCAATTCGAGAAAATCATGTCATGTCGTGGCTTAATAGGTCCTATTATGGACTGGCATAATAGGTGGACTATTATGCAATGTCATGGCATAATAGGAGTTATTATTTTGTCATGGCATAATAGGTCCTATTATGCCATGACATGATATAATAGGACCAACTATGGACCTATTATGCAATGTCATAGCATAATAGGACTTATTATGCTGTCATGGCATAATAGGTCCTATTATGCCATGACATGATATAATAGGTCCTATTATGCCATGACATAATTGGTCCTATCATACTAAGTAAACATGTCGAGTTAGCACTTCAGTGTTGGAGATGAATTAGATGATGAAGTTGGCAATTCAAGAAAATCATGTAATGTCGTGGCTTAATAGGATGGCATAATAGGTGGACTATTATGCAATGTCATGGCATAATAGGACTTATTATGCCGTCATGGCATAATAGGTCCTATTATGCCATGACATGATATAATAGGACCAACTATGGACCTATTATGCAATGTCATAGCATAATAGGACATATTATGCCATCATGGCATAATGTGTCCTATTATGTAATGTCATGGCATAATAGGACATATTATGCCATCATGGCATAATGTGTCCATAATTGGTCCTTTTATACCATGACATGGCATAACAGGAACATAATAGGACCTTTATGCCATGACATGGCATAAACCTAAGCCTAAACTTTGATATCTAAAATTTGAAGAGTAACGTTAATTACTTTTAAGGTTATACTAATAGTGGTAACTTTTGTATTGCCTAATGAGGATTAAGAACAATTTTGGTACATATGTTCAATTTAAAGAATTGGAATGGTGGCTTGCTAGAAGTGGTTAAATTTTTTCGTTTATTGGTTGAAAGGCCCAATACCTAAAAAAATAATTCCTAGAAACATTTAACAGTCCTATTGTGCCATTTCAGGAAATAAAAGGACCTATTATGCCATGATGGCATAATAGGCCCTATTATGCCATGATGGCATAATAGGCCCTATTATGCCATGTCATGGTATGACATGACCAACTATGGACCTATTATGCAATGTCATGGCATAATAGGACATATTATGCCATCATGACATAATTTGTCCTATTAGGTCCATAGTTGGTCCTATCATACCATGATATGGAATAATAGGAACATAATTTGCCATCATGGCATAATAGGACCTACTATATTCCTATTATGCCATGACATGCCTTAATATGACATGATGGTATAATATGTCCTATTATGCCATGACATGCCATAATAGGTCCATAATTGATCCTATTATGTCATGTAATGGAATAATAGGAAAATAGTTATCAAATCTATAATAATTTGACTATGTCAATGGCTAATTCTTAATGAATATTTCATGGTTTTCGTTTTGATACATCCATTTAGTTTCAGTTTGGTTTGGATTTGGTTTCGGTTTTGTTTTGGTTTTCATTTTGATTTCCATTTAGTTTCGATTTGGTTTTTGTTTTCGTTTTGATTTCCATTTAGTTTCGGTTTTGTTTCGATTTGGTTTTGGTTTTGATGTTTCCGAGATATCATGTATCTTGTAAATTTCATATTTTGTTTTGTTAACTATCTAGATTTGGTTTTGATTTGTAAATTTATTGATTAGGGTTTAGGGTTAACTGTTGAAGAATATTTCAGATCAAAATTAAGAATTTACAAATGGATAAATAAATTTATTTATAGGCTAATTTAAAAAAAAACTAAAATAATACCAAAAAAATCTAAATAGTACTCAAAAAACAGGAAAAATATACAAGAAAATTACAAAATGTGAAAATAGATGATTGAATGTGTAACTAGGATAGTGGTGGAGGCTTGAAATGAAGTCCACAGCATGGGGGCCCGTTTTTTATCTCCTTTTCTCACTTCAGTTCCAAGGTGAAAATGACAAAATTCACCCGAAACAAAAGGGTAAAATACGATTTAGAAACGGGGGCCATTTTTATTTTGTTTAAAAGCAGGCCCCCATTTTAGAACAAAACGAGGGCATGTTTTTAAGAGCGTGTTTTCCAACTCGTGGACTTCCGCGAATTTGTGACTGATTACCTTGCACTTGCCCATGAATTTTGATGGTGTCACAAAAGGAAATTTGGGCATCTCTAATGTTGGAATTACAAAAAAAAATGGTTGAAGTGAGCTTATTTGAACAATTTGAAAAAATTACCTACATGCACTAACAACAAAGAAAAAATCATGATATTATTTACTAAACTACAACTTTGTAAAAAGGAGAACGCCAATAACCTATACATTAAGGGATTCTTAGATCTACATTAACATCATTTGAAATGGAAAACTAAAAAATTGGAAACTAAGAAACATAGCAAAACCAATATGGTTGTTGATCAATGAGCTAGAAAATATTTCAATATCACATTACTACACTGAAGGAAAATGCATGACCAATTTTTGGCCAACAAAGACTACAAAATGATTGAGAATTAGATTATCACATGCCATAATCACCATTGGAAGATATCCCCTTATGATATTTCTCTATCAAATGATGTTGGATGAACAAGGTAGGATCATAGATCAACATAGTATGTGCTAATATGTTCTCCACACCTTGCTTGGGAATTGAAACAATACACTTTCCTTGAATTTCAGTCTAGAAGGATTTAAATAGAAATGTTCATCTCCTCCTTCAAACAATAACAAAATGTAGACCTCTAGCATTGGTTGCCCCTATGATGATGTGAACATCTTCACACGGCTTAGAGAGTTTAAAATTAAAAAAATGAATAAGGAGAATGTCATTTAAAAGATCATTTGTAACATCCTTTTTTATGGTGGACATATTCATGATTGTAGACTGGTGGAGGTCTTCCTAGAAAACTTTGTAATGGTCTTTAGGAAGAAGCATTGGTGCATAATTTAACATATAGCCTCCTTCTTGATCAGGTGAATCCACAAGTTATCAATACTATTAACGCATGCAATATGATTTTGACAATAGAAACATTGGTAGAATATTTGACATTGAAAGTGTGTGTAAAAGTAAGGAGATTAAACAAACAATTTTCCTATTTTGGGAAGGCATAGAAAAGGATAATATAGAAGTATTTAATATTTACATTGCTCACATGGACCTGGCTTTGACTCCTATGCAAATTGATTGTGCATTCGAGATATTTGAAGGAATTATCTACTTAACCCACCATCATCCAATTACAACAAACAACTATAAATTTTAAATCTTTATCAAAGGAGTTAATGATTTCCTATTTTCTTCTTATTAATGAAAAGGGTGCTACCTTCTTAGTAGCAACTTATAAAAAATACTGCAAACTATTGATTTTAGTAGTTCAATAATACTAAAAACTAGAACATATTATTGTACTTATACCTTATAACATCTTAATAAATTTATATTTTTTATTGGTAACACAAGTTTTTTTTAGCTTAATCATGAATAAAGAACCTCATTCCCAATAGGAATGTACAACATTAATGCAAATAGTTCAAACTAACGAGCTTAATAGCCTAGCAAGGGCACAAAGCCCATAAGCATGCAAACGTAATGGACATTTGGAGCACTAAGTCACTAGCATGAACACTAACAACATCTTGATGTAAAGTTTCAAACCTATTCAATCGCATTGACCTATCAAGTGTTTGATTCACTAAAGCAATAGCATGGACACCAACAACATCAATGCAAAGGTTCAAACGTGTAAACATAATGCATCAACAAGGGCACAATTTTCACAATCACAATGGCACATCAAGGGTTTGAACCTTGGTGGCTATAGCAATAATGTCATGCGTTAACCATTACTATATACCATGAACAACATCTTAATAAATACCAATATTAAAACTATTAATAAAAATTAAAGAGTTTTATTTGAAAAGATTTTTTTGTTGAAAGGGTGGGGGTGTTAAAGCCCTCATTGATGCTCCATTTTGGAATTATAAGCCTCATAAAGTCTATTCATGTCTTTCTCCATATATATGGTTCCTACTTTGAACCAACAATGGCATTTTTAGTCATCATTTTTAGTTTGGCAATGTAGGTTTTAAACTATTTGGTCTATTATTTTTTAGCTAAAATTGAATCATTGTCTGTAGTACATATCCTTCTGCAAGGCCTCCCATTGTTTCCAAATCAACTCTTTTGGGTATTTGAAGTCCTTGATGTCCTTTTTGTAGGCATTAAAAAAATATCAAACACCTTTTCTAGTTTTGTTATAGAGCAGCTCAATATGTTTAGACTTGGATTCATATTTTTTCCAACCTTTTAAGCATGAACATTTCTCTTAGAAAATAGTGTTATTATAGGGAATAGCCTTTCATTCCCCTCAATTATACTAAAATTTGGCATGCTATTGAGGTGGACAATATTCTAAGCAGCTAGAAAGAATTTTTTGGCTATTCTATTGATTTTCATTTTTTTTATTTACTCTAAAGCTACAAATTTTTAACCTTTTATTACATATACAAGTACACTTAATATTTCCCACTAACAAGTGTTATTATATCATTGGGGAAAATCCCCCTTGTGAAGTTGTCGAGGTGCCTTTGACTCTGAATTCTTCTTGAGGTCATTCTACTTCTTGAGAGTGTCATCAAGGACACAACGATTCTTTTGCTCATGGTACTTGGGAGACTCACTCTCAAGATTCCTCTCCTATTAGAAGAGATTGTGCTCAAAAATATTGGTTTCTACTTGCCTCTCACCACTCTACTTCACTACCACCTCCTACTAGAAGAAATAAAAATTATCCTAACTTTATCAAGTTCCCCTAGCTAGCACTTGTTATCTCTCCTACGTGTGATTACTGAAGAAACTAAAGTGGATAAAGATAATAATGGATGGGACTCATTATTTGTTTCTTTGGACCCCACCAATGTATGAGGCAAATTAGATGATCAAGATCCTCTTTTTCCTCCACCTACCTTAGCTCTCCCCTCTTAGCGAATGTTTATACTTTAGGAGTGTTACTTTTTTCTAAACATATATAGCACCATTTTGCAAATGATAATACACTATTCATATAAAAAATGTATTTATTTGTTCATCTTATAAATAAAGGCTAAAAATATTTAGATACTAAATATGTCTCTTTATATACAAACACTATCTTGGTTGATGAGTGTTGAAAAATTACTTCAGGCGATGGCTAGCTAGGGTTTCGAAGGAATCATGGTGGATAGAATTTGCAGAATCGGCGGAGAGGAAGCATCTTTTAGAATAAGGCTTGGCGTCCCCTTGCTAGGGTTTGGAAGGAGCATGCTCTTAGGACATCTAAGAGGTCTACGAAAAATATTAAAAATCCTCAAGAGGGGTTGAGAAGCCCTCAAAGGCAGTCAGGAGATAAGGGAGTGGCTATTGCTCAACCAAAATCTTTCAAGAAGATTGAACAAAAATTTAGGAGAGTTAAACATTAGAGCAAAGATCAAAAGATAATTACTGATACCACTCAACCTTGTTCTTTGTCCCTTCATATTGAAAATAATGAATGGAAGCAAGTTGTGACAGCTATGAGGGAAAATGATTTTTTCATGAAATGGTTGGGGGAATGGCCAACATACCTACGAGTTCAAAAGTGGTGAAATGAGCATTGGAGTAAGGAATTTAACATCAACACCTTACCAAATAGATTTTATTTGGTACTATGTCATAAACCCTCTGAAAAACAATGAATTCTAAATAATGGCCCTTTTATGATGAGAGGTATGGATTTATTTTATCACAGAGTGGTCCCTAAATTTTGACCCTTTAAAGGTCTCTATTAAGGAAATCCTTGTTTGGTTAAGATCATACAACCTCTTGAGTGAGTGTAAACATCCAAAAACTCCGAGATTGATTGGTAACAAGATTAGAAGATTCATTTGTCTTGATGATGTTGTGTAAAAAAGGTATTTAGTATTTACACCAAGATTTGTGTTCATTGGAGACCCCTTCCTCCTATTCCTACTGAGATTGAAATTATCTCACCAAAAGGAATCTAGAAGTAGAAGATTGAGATTGAAGAGGTTCTTGAAAATTGTTAGAAATGTAAAAGCACAAAGCACTTAACTAAAGATTGTGTTGCTCATGAGAAAGGGAAAGAAATGGAATAGAACAGGATTGCTGACAAAATACAACAAATGATGAATGATCTTGATAACCCCGTGTAGTTTTATGTAGACAAAGGGGATGGGAATGTAGTGTTTTTAAATATTATTGATTCCATCTTTGAAAAGGATGTGTTACATGATTCAAATGTTCCATCTTTGAAAAGGATGTGTTACATGATTCAAATGCGAAGATTTGTGCACTAATTTAGGTATGATGGGCAGATATCATACTCTCATTGGCTCTGAGGTTAACCCTAGCAGGCCCAATTATGGATAGATATTAGTCAACAACCCTCCAAAACCAAATGATATGATGGCCAAGATCGATATGGAGAAGAGAAGTAACCTAGAGTACTTAAATGAATTTTTTATAACCAATAGGACCAATGCAATGAACTCCCCAAATGGGACTAGTCTAGGTAATACTATGTGGGTGCAGTTGAAGAAACCCCTAAATGAAAGGGAAGATGATGTGGAAGCCTTGTGCAAAAATCCCTTTGATTAAAGGAGATCCCATTTGAGTACCCAAAAAATTGGAGGGGAATGTCATATTGAAAATACGCCATCTGGAGAAGAAAGGGTTAATGGGAGATAGGATTTAGAGAAACTAAACAAGAGGGATGGGTATGATGTAGCTATAGAAGAGGTGAGATTCAAGGACATTAAAATCTCTCTAATTAGGAATTTGGAAAACTCCTTTGAAGAAGCTAAAGATAGTAGGGATAACTTTGATGATTTAGATGAGGAATCTAGGTTTGCACATGATAATTTGGAGGATGACATTCTAGGGATGAATGTAGACAAGAATATTTGAGAAAATAAGTTTGGGCCAATCTTCCACAAAATTTGAAAAGGCAAAAATTGGGGAGAGAAAAAGGAAGGGGCCAAAGACCACAAAGATGTAGTTGGAGATTGCAAGGAGTGCTAAGGGGAAAAGCAAACTCAAATCAAGAAAAGACGTAGCCTTTTCCCGAGAGCAATGAGGGTCCTATCATGGAATGTCATGGGTTGCAATGCCCCTAAAAAGGTTAGATTGATTAAGAGATGCCTTGATCAATCTTGATCAGATTTGGTAATGCTACAAGAAACCAAGCTGAAGGATAGTAATATTGAGATTTTTGGTAGGAGATTTAGTAGATGGAAGAGTTGTTTTCTGGAAGCAACTAGGGCATATGGAGGCTTAGGTGTATTGTGGAATGTTTTACTTTGGAGATTCAATTAATAAGATAGGATAGGTATTGGCAGTGGTTCAAGTTATTCTCAAAACCTTTAAATACAACTTTCTTCTTCTTCAATGTGTACGGGCCGAATAGTATTGATGGGAAGAAAGAGTTATGGTAGGATCTTTCTGTGGTGATGAATACGGATGAGGAGGTCATCTATCTTTTGGGTGGTGATATTAATTCTATTCCACATCCAACTGATAAAAAAGTGGTATTGGTTGGATAGGTCAAGCCCAGAGGGATTTCAATGATTTTGTGTTTGAGAATGGCTTAATGGAGGTCAAGTTTAAGAAAGGGGATTTTGCATGGACTAATAGGAGATGAGGTTTCTTGAACATCGCCGAAAAAATTGATATATTTTCTTAGAGGAAATTAGTTTTTGGATTCAATTGTGTATAAGCTTTTTGTATCAATGTTTCGCATCACACTTCATGATCCATCATCAAGATAATCACACTCCATTTCTGATTTGATTCCTTTGGCTCTCACTATCCCGATGATGGATTATGGAGTGTGATATGAAATGTTGATACAAAAAGCTTATACACAATTGAATCCAAAAACTAATTTCCTCTATTCTATGGATTATGGAAATCTCTTAGCATTGAGATTTTTCTTAGCTGGTGACTAGACTGAGGATCGGTGGAAATTCTACCTATCTGTAGTAACCCACTTAACTAAATCCAAAAACTCAACTGATTTTTTTTTTTTTTTTTGAATATATAAAAATATTGATTTCTTATTCTTACTTATTTTTATTTATTTTTTAATCAATTACATACTCAGGTAAATCTATCCAAATGAGATAGGCATCCATCCAACCGAGATGGGCATCTAACCATACGGGTTAGGCATCTATCCATACGCGACTAGGCATCTAACCATACGGGTTAGGAATCGAACCATATGAGTTAGGCATCTATCCATACGGGACAAGAGGTTTCATCTATCCAATCTGGGATAGGCATCTACCCAAATGGGGTAGGCATCTATTCATAGCAATAGGATATGCTCTGGCCAGAGACTTTAGACTCATCAGGACCATCTGGGTCCTGAGCCACTCTCTAAAGACTACACTCCCCTACTAGGAGTGCACCGAGGTCGCCATCCTTAGGAGTATAAAAGTAATTACATAAACAAGCTTGAGTTCCGCCTTAGAATTTGGCCTAAATCCTCGAGAATTCAAGCGAATCCATACGAGATTCCTTCTGAGTATGGATTGAATTAATTTTAACCTTTCAATTAATATTTGCACCATTTGATTAAAAGACGAAGGAGTTTCAAGAACCAACTACTCACCCATAACTAGATCCTAATCCCCATCCCTGAATGCCTGAGTACAAGGGACAACTCCGTTCCTAGACTGCCTACATACCCATTTCAACACGGGATCAAGGCATATAGTATGTAGTTCTGGTTTCTAAACTATGGTTTAATGTAAACTATATGGTGGGTATGCAACCCTTTCTAGGGTCAATGTCCCTGACAGTTTCTCTGCGGCTGCTACCCACGATGGTATCTCTATAGCAAAAAGACTCAAGATGGTCTTTTTCTTGTGGGCTAAAACAACTAAGTCCTATTTCCTATAAAATACATCACTCTTAATCCGTTATCATTCGTTGAAATCATCAAGATAAAATGAATTTTCAAGATCTTCACACACATCCAAACCCTAATGGGGTTATCTAAAGTTTAACTAATCGGATGTAAATTCATTTAAAAATTAATCTTTTTAGATAATCAATCCAAGAGGGATTACCTGCCCCTTCGATTTTAACTTCCATATGACCCTTATTACTCCCCGACAATTTATAGGGACGATGCCACAGACGTCATTGTTGCAGCTTTATTAGGCATTAAGTACAATAGTTCAACATGACGGCATTACCCGTAAGCGTGAACCAGAGGCACCATAAATACCGAACGCTGCTAATTTTTGGTTTCAACTCCACTTATTTAGTTATCTAACTAGGAATGAACCATAAGTTCATGAAAGCTTGAATACACATTACACTTATCAATTACAAAACTATTACATGAAAAAAAAAACAAATTATTGCTTGAAATTGAAACTAAGATATAATTAAAAGGAACATTTGACAAGAACAAAAAAATAAAAAAATCAACTACTTTGGGGTAACGTTCTCATGAAAAAAAAAACTATGATAAAAGAAAAAGAAAAAATTCTATTCTTGAACTAAATACACGAAAGTTCAAATTTCTTGAAAGCTACGATTCTCGTAGGAAATAACTTACAAAATGACTTGAATTACTAACTATTACACATTAAATAAGAACTCAATACATCAAAGATACTGAATTTCTTACAAGAAGGCTAACAACCAATTTAGTGCTTACTTACTCAAAGGGGGAATGATCTTGATAACCACATTACTTATGTTTGAAAAAAAGGGTTAGGAGAGAGACAGATTTCATGCTAATTAACCAATATGAATATGTCTCTCAAATAATCCCAATCAATCCACTTTTAATTAGCCAATATGAATATGGTTCCTAAATAATTCCAATTAACCAATATACAAAAAGTTCCTAAATAAGTCCATTTAACCAATATACCAAAAGTTCCTAAATAATTCCAATTAATCAATATACAAAAAAGTTCCTAAATAATTCCAATTAACCAATTAACAAAAATTTCCTAAATAATTCTAATTAACCAACAAAAGTTCCTAAATAAATGTAATCTCTTTTTTTTTTCTAGTTGCTCTTGAACCAATGCCAAATCTTTTGTAGACTATAAGGAGATAACTAACTAACTCTTCCACTTGAAGCAATTTAACCCTTGCAATTTTTTTACAAATAATAACTTTATCAATCTCAAATTATTAGATGGGGGCTAAGGTTTTCTCCTAGATCTTCCTCAATTAAAATTGTTGTTTAATCTTCTAAGTGATCATGGAATAGGTTTCTCCAAACCCACATTAAGGTAAGAATCCAACAATAACAATTTTTAACTCATTCCATCTTCGAAGCTAAGTTTCATTAGACATTTACAACAAAAGACAAATCCTTGATTTGAGGTTCATGAGCTAAGTCAAGTCTCATGGTAAAATGATTTCAGATTTGATAACTCTCTTTGTTTTCATATAAAGTTTATGCACTTCCCAATTAATTTCAATGTTCTAGATTATAACATGTAGATTATATGAAGCTTTACTATGAGATTCGCCCCTGCATTTAAATGTAACTTCTCCCTTTTGCTATTCTTATGCTTCCTCAAAGTTAGAAGATAAATTTGACTATTATTAGGTTTGGCTATACTAAATCCCTTGTTTATTCTGCATCTTGGAATCCAATAAAAAACAATCCAATATCCAACCTACTATTACTACTAAGAGATTTATATTCAAAACGAGAAGGACTATTATTTCTAGCTTCTTGCAACTTGCATGATAACATCAATTGTGTAACTTGCATGATAATCATAGATATGTACCTGGTATGATGACAATAATGTGTAACTTGCATGGAAGCAATAATTAACTTACATGATGTAACTTGCATGATAAAAATAATAATGTAACTCATAGGAAGATTAAAAATGTTCATTGTCTTAAATGAGGATTAGTTAAATTAAATTTGAATCATTTGCTTGAAATAAACAATTGACTAAGGTGGCTATCATTTCTTAGAGAGGAGGTCCCTTTATACAATCTTAATCAATATAATTTAATAATTTAAAATAGGATAAAAATGTCAACCAAATAACCCAATTAAATCTAAAACTATTTAGATGAGTCTAAAATATACATATAGTTAGAAGTCCATCTATGAATTTAATTCCCTTGATTTAGCAAGATTGAAGAGCCCCAATCCTTCGACAAAAAATAACCCTCCAAATTTATCCCCTTTAAAGATAAAAAATTACATATTTTTATATTAATAAAATTTTATTCATGAACTAGCCAACTCAATTTGCAATTAGATTTTATTTATAAATCACCCCATACAATTCAAGTTTTTGTATTACAAAACAAAATTTTATATTAATAATTTTTATTTTCACTAATAAATATGAAGTAGGATTAATGCATTTATTAGTCTTTAAAACAATAATAAATAAATAACTAAAATTGAATTTATATATATAATGCAGTCTTTAATTATTTCTTCTTTTGAATAAAGGAAAAGTGGGGGAGTGGGGGCCCACAGGCCCTACCAACCCTGCAGCCTCTGAACACAATAAAAATGCTCTTATAAATTTATTATTATTGCATATATATTTTGTATATTTTTATCTAAGTTTTATTAAATTTTACAGAGAGACTAAATAGACATAGAATGAAAATAAATAACTAACACAGATAAACAAATATATATTCACAGAGACATAAATTCATAGAGACATAAAACTTATTTCCTGGAAGATAAAATTATTGGCAGAGAGAGATTATTTGTTTTCTAGAGATGGTTTTCTTTTCTTTTTTTCTTTTTTTCTTTTTTTTTTCCACAGGGAATAAATTTACAATACATTTGAGGTAGATATGAATCTGTAGCAAGTTTTCTTAGAGATTATTAAAATTTCTCAATGCATTCTTGGATTAAGTTTCCAAAATAAATTGCTTCACAGAGAAGAATTCCAGAGAAAAATTAACCTAGATTTTCATGCATGTTTTGGGGAGAGAATAAATAAATATTGTGCTAGTGTTTTGAATTAAGTAAGAAAAATACATAAACAATTTCCTAGAGGTAGATTTCAAGAGAGATGAAAATGAGCATTCATCAACCATAGAGAGAAGAAAGGGTTTCAGAGAGAGGTAATTTGGAATAAATAAATATTTTGTGGTAGTGTTTTGAATTAAGTAAGAAAAATACATAAACAATTTCCCAGAGGTAGATTTCAAGAGAGATGAAAAATACTAAATAGTCTCAAAGGAAATCAACCATAGAGAAAAGAAAGGGTTTCATAGAGAGGTAATTTGGAATAAATAAATATTCTGTGGTAGTGTTTTGAATTAAGTAAGAAAAATACATAAACAATTTCCTAGAGGTAGATTTCAAGAGAGATGAAAATGAACATTCACAGATTTCACAAAGAAATGAACTTGGATTTCCACAGATTTCAAGAAAGATGAATGGTTCTACATCATATTGAAAATAACAACAACAAGGTTTGAATTAACACAGAGAAGAGATTTCACAACACACACATAAAAAAAGTTGTTCAATTTTTTTTTGCTCTATGCACATTCTAAGGAAAAGGAGAAGAAAATTACTCACAGAGAAAATCAAATACAAAGATTTCTCATAGATCTTTTCCTAGATTTTTTTTTTAAAATTGAGAAAAGCAAAAAGTAAAAAGAAATATGATTTTCTTTCTTTCCTCTAAAACAGATTAAATAAATAAAAAGGAATCTGCATATGCATATTTGGAAGGATTTTTTATCTATGCAAAAAAAAATAGATTTTTCCTTTTGATTAATCTTTCTAAATAATTAAGAGATGATCTTTTTGAAGCAAAATTTTCATACAATAAAATAAAAATAAATTAAAAAAAATCTAAGAGGTAAAATATATTTCCTTTTGAAAATACAAATTTCACACATGCAAATAATAATGCAAAGAAGGGAACCTGGATTGATGAATCTTTTTGATGTTGAATCCTCTCTAGCCTTCTTAGATCTTTCCTTGTAGCTTGGTGAGAATTCTTCAAGAGAAAACTTAATAATTCTACAATGAAATGTGACTACAAACAAAATCCTACTACTATTTGTATATGGTGAAAATGGATACAACGATAATAACATTGAAAGACTAAATGAATTTAACCACAAAATCCTAGCCTTACAACAACAAAGATCCACCATAACATATGAAGATTACCTAAGACAATGCAAATCAAATGAAATCACAAAGATTATACCATCACATGTCCAATAGGGTTTGGATCTCCATTCTTCCTATCTCCATTGATCTTGCTTGATATATTTGCTCTCAGATTTTATGTGCACAAGAGATCAACAAAGAATGGAAATGTGGTTGCAAGTAGGATCGCATATGAAAGTGCAAAGCGTAGTGTAGTCAATTGATCAAGTAGTTAGTTAGGGTTTTTGATAATGAAGAAAGTATCTCCTTATATAGAAGACACCATAAGAAATGGAGGGATAAGATTGAGAGGTGTAAAAGGAGGTCGGCCATGATTAGAGGGTAGGTAGAGAAAATAATAAAATAATGAAAGGGGTAGGTAGAAAAAATAATAAAATAATGAAAGGGGTAAGTAGTGTAGGAATTAAGAGATGAATGAAATGTGTCATGGTAGAAAAGGTTAATGAATTAATTAAATAAATAAAGATTTATTTAATTAATAGAAGAAGTGGGATAATTAAATAAATAAAATATTTATTTAATTTAATAAAATGATAATTTAAATAAATAAATGTATTTATTTAAATGAGAAATAAGGCTAGAAGAGGATAAATGAATTAATTAATTAAATAAAGATTTATTTAATTAATAGAAGAATTTGGCTAAAGTAATTAAATAAATAAAATATTTATTTAATTAGACATGACAATTTTAGGTGTCTACATTTTGCCCCTCTTTGAGACAATGCGGCTTGTCGCGTTGTTTCAAAGAAGATAATATGAACTGATACAAAGTTGCCCCAAGATGGGAATGATATGCCCCCTCGAGAGATTGGATGAAAATGTCTGGAAAGATCGCAGACAATCTCTCGATAAGAAAGAATGGCTACAATGGACTGACCGGATAGGATAGAGTGACAGAGTCACGAGATAATGAAGACTGACTCGAGAAACGAGGGCTAGAGCTAGGGCTAGGGTAGTCTATAAGATAGACCACGAGGGAAATACATCCTCATTGTCATCCACACATCCAAGAGATCAGAGTGCAAAGCGAGATAGAGTAGCAGTAGTCAGCAGCGATGGCAATGGTTCACAAATTCGATCGCGTTCATTGATTTCAAAGGCCAACAGAGGCAGGAGAGCCAGTGAGTACCACAAAACCTCCTTGTACTTTGTTGTATTAATTGTTGTCATTAATGCATGTCAAGTAGAGCAATAAATGCACTTTAGGATAATGTCAAAAAGTGTCAAAAATGTAGAGGCACGTCTGTGTTAGTGCCAGGCACGTCTAGGTTGCCTAGGCGTGTCTGCGTTTGTGCTAGGCGCGTATGTGTCAGCAAAGGCATCTGTGTAGGATACGATCACGTCTGTGTTTTTCAAGCGCGTTTGTGCCAAGAAGGCATGTTTATGTCTCTCAGGCACGTCTGTGCAGAGCATAGGCACGTCTGTGTATTTCAGGCGCGTCTATGCAGAGCAGGCACATTTATGCAGGCTCTAAGCATGTTTGTGCAATGAAAGCGTGTTTATGTCGTCAAGGAAAAATTGACAGTTCTGTGATGAACATACACTGTCGATTGGATAAGCTACTAAGAGGTTTCACTCAAGCAGGTCCTCTAGGGAAGATGTAGGATAGGTCAAGGCACTTTGTGATGAACAATGAGTACCAAGACATAGTACTTTGTGATGAATAGGGAGTACTAAAATATGAGCAACACTTTGTGATGAACAGTGCGTGCAAATGTGAGCAGCACTTTGTGATAAACAGTGAGTCCAAAACACGTAGTACTTTGTGATGAACAGGGAGTACCACTAGGATAATCAACAACACTTTGTGATGAACAGTGAGTGTCACTAGAATAGAAGCAACACTTTGTGATGAACAGTGAGTGTTACTAGGATAGAATACCATATGCACTTAGATAAAAAGTAGCATTTTGTGATGAATAGTGAATGCCACTATGACTGACACGATTGAGTTGCTTGACTATAGGAGTATTTGCCTATGCTGGAGTCATGGGAGAGATTCCCATCGACGTAGAGGTTGCGACTAGAGTTGACATTCGAGGACAGAGCTGCCATTGAGGGTATGGGTTTACGCCACATTTTGTATGTGCCTGAGTTTCGGGCGAACATGGGTTTGTTGACTGCACTGGCTGAGAGATGGCACTCAGAGACTTGTACGTTTCATTTACTGATGGGTGAGATGACAGTCACCTTGGAGGATGTATACCAAATTTTGAGGATATTGATCGATGGAGAGTTAGTACCCTATGATCAAGATGGAGACAGGGATGCCCTGAGATGAGTGTTCTGAGACCTAGGACTGGATATGAGGGTAGGACATGTCGCATGGGACACGATGACAACGATAGGACTAGCACTACCAGCAGTTCTAGGAGGAGTGATCAGTGGATTCCTGTGTCCAGATAGGGTGACACGAGGGTTGGCTGTGGGCTGGGGGAGCACCTTGGAGACACTAGTTACACAGCACACTAGATATGCCTAGGGACCGTGTGTGCTGGCACACTTGTACTATGAGCTGCATTAGTTTGTGTATCATGGATCCGTAGGATTGGGTTGCAGAGTTACCTTGTTGCAGGTATGGGCCTATGAGCATCTGTCGGTTACTCAACCAATACATTCAGGGGCAGGGGTCATGGACGTAGCTTCGTGCATCTGTATGATATGATTACCTCACAGCCACAGATTGGTAGGTTGGAGTACTGGCATCGAGTCTTGGATGAGATCGACACTATGATATGGAGGTCGTACCTTGGGTGCGAGCAGTGGGAGGATGATGTAGGAGAGTTACCATACACCTTTAAGAGCAGATATTTGATTGGGCGGATGCCGTATGTATTGGAGAGGCAGCTAGTGTATAGAGTGGGTAGATAGTTTGGCAGGATTCAGTGGATGCCACGGGGCTCAGGTATGTATGTGCGGACAGTGCGCGACCAAGCACACTTTGGGCCATTGCTGTCATATGATCAGGCCATGATGTAGCTAGTGGAGATGGTTCGCTTGCCATGGGATATGTGGTCAGAGATCGAGGATGCAGGGATGGATGCAGAGTACACTGCATATTGGGCTGAGCATCCCTTCCCACGACTGACTGACCCCAAAGAGATGATAGATGGGGATGGTGGAGGAGATGATGATAATGACGGAGATGGTGGGGGCAGAGGCCGATGAAGGAGGCGAGGTGTGGTAGGAGAGAGGAGAGTGGCTCTACGGAGGGAGGGTGGAGAGGAGAAACCTGTTCGGGTGGTGAGGGGTCGCGGTGGATTTCCAGTATAGGTGCAGGGATAGGGATAGGGACAAAGGTAGGTACAGGTACTGGCATAGGGAGAGCCATAGGCAGAGGTATAGGGGGCCAAGGAGAAGGAGGATGAGCTGCTTGAGATGAGGGAGATTTGCTAGGGATAGGCAGATGAGATTCAGGACTTGGAGAGGGAGAGGGATAGACTCAGGAGGTGGCTCAAAGATACTGAGCGGGAGCAAGATCAGGCTATACAGTGCTACATTGAGGCTGAGATAGCACTGAGGGCTGGGAGGCAGGCGTCAGATGACACAGGGGCTCGATATGCCTATGTTCTATGGGCAGGGGAGGAGATCACTTACTGGTGGGATCTCTATTATGGTGCAGTGCCAACCGATCAGTGGGCTAGGAGCTTCGGGAGACCATCATGTACAGTGATGACCACTGGAGGGAGTCAGAGGAGACAGGCATCCAGTGGTGGGGTTATGGGTCCTCCACCACCACCAGATAGAGGGGGCAGGAGAGATGATCCTAAGGCAGGTCCTTCCAGGGCTCAAACTCTGTTGAGGCTAGGCGGCTCTGAGGGAGGGAGTTCATCATAGCCTTAGAGGGCTCCCTATGTATCAATTTTTGTACCATTTTGTATTATGATGTAGACACCTGCGGGTGATTGTAGCCATATGATTTTGACATCATTGTATCATGACACTTATGATTATATATATGAGATGATTCATCTTTGCGATAGCTATATGCATGTGTACCTATGTGATGCTTCTATATGTTTCTATGATGTATGTTTCTATGTGATGGTTATGATATGGATACAAATATGTATATGATGCAATGCAATATTTTTGTTCTTTTATATTTTAGATGTTTATGCAAATGCAATTGTGAATGTATGGAATGCAGATGAATATGATAATGCAAATGACTATTTACATGATGAAAATGTAAAATGTGCTAACATGTGTTGTGTGCAAGATGTGATGCAATTGTGATATCTATATGTATGTATGAAATGCTTATATGTGGTAATGTAGGTGCAACTACATGAAATTCAAATATTTTTTGGTGTGTCATTATACTCAGTGATGTGATAGTGGGCTACATGGACTCAAGAAGGCTGATGGAGGTCAATCAAGAAAGGGGGATGAAAGATAGAAGATATGGAAGTGAAAGAGCTTCTTGTGCGTTATCATCATTGAGCTTTATTATGGCAAAATAGGTTATGACAATCGAGGCATATGTTCGACCCAGAAAGTCATTGTACCTATTTGCATGGAGATAAGACAGTCGCAAACAAGGAATGCCCCAGTTCAAACTAGACTCTCAGTGTCCTCATATCCTTGGACAAGTCATAGCATTACTAAGAGACAATCCACAGACAATAAATAAAAATAGGTGACAATACCCCATCCTCGCCTTTCTAGTCAAAGACATCCTGGAGATAGAATCTCTAGTCAGAGACATCCTAGAAAAGCTAAAAGACATGTCACCAAAAGATAAAAATCAAAAGAAAACCAAGACTCGACACCCACATCCACTATAGTCCTCAAGTTTAGTGTCTCTTGTCACTTGTATAAGTCTTATTTGATTGTGGTCACAATGTTTACTGTCACAAAAGGATAGATAGCACTGAACCATAATGTTATCTGAGTCTGTTGAAAGATTTGATTTGTTGAAGCCCATTGTTGCTGTTGTGTCTCATCTGAAACTGGCTGAATCCATAAAACTGATACTTTATTACGGAGAAAGCGAAAATTTATTGTGGATTGGCAATGCAAGTGCTGCTTTATTGCGGATTGTGCGTGGATAGACTGAAGAAAGATGGAAGAAACTATACTCCTCAAAATGTGTAATGCTCTCAGTTCCACATCCATTACTAGATGTAGGATTTGCCTTAGCCACAGATAGGAGCTGATTTATTATGAATGGAAAGGGATGGAAAGGGAGGTTTATTATGAATGGTGAACCAATCTTGGGTAGATCAATAACAAGCCATGATGGGAATGTGTAAAGTTTATTATGAATGTATATTCTGTGAGTGTGTGCAAAGTGAAGTGATGAAAGAGAATCCCGAAGGAGGGAGGAGCAATGTCTCTACACATGGTGGTGGTGACCTATTTTTCACCATGGTACTTGCCCAGGGTGCCACCGAAGTGGTTTTCACCATTGGATGAAATTATTTCTCTTTACTTTTTTAATTTTTCAAATTTTTTGTGTCATAAGGTGCCTGTTTTTGCCAGGTTTTCACCAAGTAACGATTTTTTATGTTTTATGATTTTTTTTGTATTTTTGAATTGGGGTACTCTGAAGAGCTATGTGTAAAACTTGTGAAGGTGCATGTTGTTGATAGGATCCTCTAAAGGTTCACCCTCTGTGGTTGAGAGTTGATATGCACCAGATCCATATGTTGTTGTAATGATGTAAGGACCAAGCCAGTTTGATTCGAATTTGCCCTTCTTCTCTCTATCCTATTGATTCTTAGGATTTTCTCTGAGAACTAAGTCCCCTACCTCAAATGTGTGAGGCTTGACTTTATGATTGTAGTTATGACTCATTCATTGTTGATAAGCCTTGAGATGATTAAAAGTAGTTTGTCTTTGTTCATCCAATAGTTCAAGTTCTTGTAAGCGAGAGACCCTGTATTCTTCATCACTGATAATGTTTTGCAAAGAGACTCGTAAAGAGGGTAGCTCAACCTCAATAGGAAAGATAGCTTCAGCATCGTAGACAAGTGAATAGGGTGTAGCTCCTGTAGGTGTGCGAACACTTGTGCGGTAAGCCCAAAGTGCAGGATTAAGTTGTATATGCCAATTACAGCCAGCATCGTCGACTGTCTTTTTTAAGATTTTAAGGATTGTTTTATTAGACACCTCAGCTTGACCATTACCTTGAGGGTAATATGGTGTGGAGAAATGATGGGAAATATGGAAGCGGTCACAGAGTTCACGAACATCCTAATTTTTGAAGGGACGCCCGTTATCGGTGATAATGGAAACAGGAATACCATATCGACAAATGATATAGTTGAGAATGAATGTAGCAATTTGTTTTCCAGTGACTTGCATGAGAGGCACGGCTTCGATCCATTTTGTGAAATACTATGTGGTAGTGATAATGAATTTATGACCATTGGAGGATGGAGGGTGAATCTTGCCTATGAGATCGAGTCCCCATTGACAAAAGGGCCAAGGAGTCACAATTGGTTGAAGTTCTTGTGCTAGCGCATGGATGAGGTCTCCATGAAGTTGACATTGCTTACATTTCCTGACAAACTGATATGAATCTTTTTCCATATTGGGCTAGTAATATCCAGTCCTGATAAGTTTCTTGGCTAAGGTAGGACCACTAGAATGTGGACCACATATCCCTTCATGTACTTCACATAACACAATCTGAGCTTCGTCGCTTTCCAAACATCTAAGAAGAGTGCCATCTAGACCTCAACGGTATAGGACATCGACTAAAATGATGTATCGAGAAGATTGGCGAATGAAAGTGCGATGTTGGTTATTAGATAGGTCAGGAGGAAAGGTATTATCACGAAGGTATGTGAAAATGGAACCATATTACTGGGACTCAGGACTGATGACACATATTATCTTAGGAGGAGTGATTTCATATGAAGGAACCAAAAGGTTATCCACCAAGAACTCATAGCGGGTCTCATTCGGAGGTAGATCGATCAGTGAAGCAATTGTAGCCATGGCATTTGCGGCTTGATTCTGCTCTCTTGGTATCTGCTCAAAGTCTACCTTTGTGAAATGTTGTTTCAGGTCATCCACCATTCTTTTGTAAGGCATTAATTTCTAATCCTTTGTTTGGTAGTCATCAGTTGCTTGATGAATTACAAGTTGAGAGTCCCCAAAAACACGAAGTTCCTGGATCTTCCACTGAACTACTATTCGTAATCCAATTGTTAACGCCTCGTATTCTGCTATGTTATTAATGCAGGTAAATGATAATCAATATGATTTTGGTATAGAATTCCCTTGAGGAGTTATGAAGAGGATGCTAGCTCCTGCCCCATGCTGTGTGTATGAGCCATCAAAGTAAAGTTGCCATGGCTTTGCATGTGACACTGTGAAAATGGATTCATCTAGAAATTCTAAAATTAGAGGAGCATCATCTATCATGGGGGCATCTACTAACTGATCTACGATATCTTGTCCTTTTATTGCTCTTCTGTCCACATACTCGATGTCGAATTCACTCAAGATCATTACCCATTTGGCTAGTCACCCAATAAGCGTTGCTTTATTGAGAAGGTATTTCAATGGATCGATCCTTGCAACCAACTTAGTCTTATGAGTTAGCATGTAATGTTACAATTTCTATGAAGCAAAGACCACGGTGAGATATGCATGCTCAATTGGTGTGTAGTTTAGCTCATATCCCACCAATGTGCGACTGATGTAATAGATTGCCTTTTCTTTGCCTTCAGTAACTTGTTGTGCTAAGAGTGCCCCCAGTGTTGTTGAAATAGCTGATATGTATAGTAGTAGAGGCTGATCTGGAATTGGTGGCATCAAAACTGGCGGATTCAGAAGATAATTTTTGAGTGCCTGGAAAGCTTGTTAACAATTATCATCCCATTTGAATTTGATGTTTTTATGTAGCAAGTGCTGAAAAGGATTACACTTATCTGCAAGTTGTACTATGAATCTTCATATGGATTGAAGTCTCCCTTGCAAAGATCGAAGTTGATTGATATTTATTGGTGGTTGCATCTCTAGGATGGCTTTGACTTTTGTTGGATCTGCTTCGATTCCTCTCTTTGAGACAATGAATCCTAGGAGCTTCCCGGAGGTTACTCCAAAAACACATTTCTTGGGGTTTAATCTTACTTTATATTTTTCCAACCGATCAAAGATGACTGAAAGTATGTCCAAATGTGTATCTCTGTCTATTGATTTTCCCAAGAGGTCATCCACATAATCTTCCATAGTAACGTGCATGAGATCATGAAAGATAGTAGTCATGGCTCTTTGATATATAGCGCCTGCATTTTTTAGCCCAAAGGGCATGACATTCCAACAGAAAGTTCCCCAAGGACAAGTGAATGCTATTTTGTGCTAGTCTTTGGATGCAATTTTTATTTGATTGTAACCAAAGAATCCATCCATCAAAGATAACATCGCATGACCTGCTGTGAGATCGACAATCAAGTCAATATTTGGTAATGAAAAATCATCCTTCGGACAAGCTTTGTTGATGTCTCTGAAATCTATACATATTCTGATGCTACAATCTGGTTTACTGATAGGCACTAAGTTGGAGATCCATTTAGGATAATCAATTGGGCTTATGAATCCAACATCCAATAATTTCTCAAGTTCTGCTTTGACTAGTAATGCCACTTGTGGATGCATCTTTCTTAATTTCTATTTCATTGGTTTTGCCCCCGGTTTAACTATCAAATGGTGCATTACCAAATCCGGATTCAATCCAAGCATATCAGCGTATGACCATGCAAAATTGATTTGTCATTTCATGAAAAAACTTATGAATTTTGACCTTTCTGACTCTGTCAAAGATTGAGCCAAGAATATGTTGTGTGGAACTTCTTCTGTACCAATGTTTGTTTTGATAGTCTCCTCTACCAACATGGATGACTTTTCCTCATATGATGCTAGGAGAATGTCGAGCCTTCCATCTTCGGGTGCCTCAGAGAGGTTTTCGCCCTCAGATACATTCTTTCTTTTTACTTTTTTGGTGTTAGACAACGCCACAATGTGGTTTTCGCCATAAGACCCTTGATTTGTTTTTATGTTTATATTTTTGCGACTAGAAGGCTTAACACCCTCACCAAAATATGCCACGCTATTGAGTTCTATAGTGTATCCCGCTTTATGGTCCCCAGGGGGAAGATCATCTCGTATGCCAAGATAGTCAATAAAAGCTTCATCATTTTGGAATGTGTCAAACTGTGCAGGTCCTTCATGGTCCCAGTCAATAAGTTGGTGGTGAACAAGGGGAAGGCCTTTGATGTCCTCAAAGTTAGCGGGGTTAAGAGTGAGGATGCAGTTATATTCAGGTATGTCGAGGTATTTATCAAGGTCATCATTGGCACTCTCCTCATCAGTCTCGATCGTGAATGAATCCAAATTATCATCACTAGTAGCACATTCCAGGACAGGTGTTCTCATTCTATGTGATTTCAACCTAGAACCTAGAGACAAGAACTATGTGGAATCCTCTGGGGTTGTTTCTTGACCAACTTTGAATTTCCTAATAAATTCCTCTTCTTCTGTTGGTTCACTTGGTTCTCTGAATGTCTCGATGAGCTCATAGTCACTAGAGGATTTGTCTAAACCCCATTCCCATTCATTGGAGTCTGTGGAATAGCGATTTTCTTGTTGAATTTTGGCAGCTTTGATTTGTAATGCTTCTTCTGTCTTTTGAGTATGAACCTTGGAAGTCATGAAACCAAGTCCTTTGGAACATTCCTTTTTGAATGTCAATTTAGGTTGTAAAAGTTCAATGATGCCTTCCTTTCTTAACCCAAGAGGACTTTTGCCATCATACCCAAATTTTTGTAGAATCTTGAACACTTTGCCATACTTCTCACATGGTAAACTAATGTGATCTAGTGTATCATTTTCAAGGTCTTTGTAAAGCATTTTGTATAAGTCTTCTTCTTCCAGTTCACCCCATTTTTGGAAGATTGTAGGATCCCATTCAAGTGTAATGATAGATACCTGCTTCGTAGGATGTGGTCATCCATATTCTTTTGGTGAATTCATGACTTGTTGTAAGTACATGGTCTGATTCAAAGTGTATTCACCCATGCCCTTGTCCTAGAATTTCCCTTTAAGCTCACCTTGTTTTGATGTCAAAGGTTTTAATGATTCAGGATCAATGTACATAGAAGAAGGAATAGCTTCGCGATTACTTGGAATGATCGTCTCAGTTTTCGATCTCAAGTTATTGCAATATATGAATGGATTAGGATCACCATTAACTATTATTTCAACTCCATTGTGGGGAAACTTAATGCATTGGTGATATGTAGATGGGATTGCCCTCATTTCATGAATCCAAGGACATCCTAGCAATATGTTGTATGTGAGCTCTAGGTCTAGGACTTGACAAACCACATCCTTTGTAACCGACCCAACTCTGAGAGGTAAGGTGACTATGCCTTTGGATGAATGCTCTTCGTCATCATATGCCTTGATGGTAATTTTGTTTGTAGAATTCACAGCTTTATCAGAATATCCCAGTTGTTTAATAGTGCTCAATGTACAAATATTTAGACCTGCTCCTCCATCTATCAGGACTCATTTTATGCAGTGTTTGTGTATGAAGGCTTCAATGTGTAAAGGTGCGTTATGCGGCTGACTTATGGAGGCATCATCAACTTCTGTGAATGTAAGGGAGTGTGGAATGGAAAGGTATCCCACCATGGCTTGAAACTGGTCCACATTCAGATTAGTAGGAACAACAGTTTCTCTCAAGATTTTGTCAAGAATGGATTTATGTGCGAGAGATATGTGTAGGAGCTCAAGAATGGAGATGAGCGCGGGTGTCTTCCCTAACTATTCTATAAGGTCATACTTAGGTTTGGTGGATGAGGAAGTGGTGTTCTTGGTTGGAGCACCTTGCAAAGTGAATTTACCTCGATGGGTTGTAACATGACAATCAGAGGTAGGTTCGGAAGAAGATCCAACGCCTTTTAGGACAATCTTGGGTCTTTGGGTAGAATTCTTAGGTGTTTTGTCCTTGATGATAATGGTAGAGACATAATTGTCCATTGAGATGTGATTGATAGTTGAATCATAGTTATAGGACGCTCTGGTATAGTTGGTTTGATCATCTGTGGCTGCAGTTTTTCCCTTGTCATGCTTTGGGAATGGTTCCTTAAACATTTCATGTTCTTGATTGGATGAGTGCCCTTCAATCTCAATGTCACCTCTATCAATGAGATCTTGTATGATGTTCTTCAGTCGATGACAATTTCCTATTTTATGACCCTTGCTCTTGTGAAATTCGCAATATTTATCATCATTCCACCAATTTGGTTTCACCTTTGGCTCATATGGAGGAAAATCTGGAATAGTGATTACCTTGTTTGCCACTAGCTTTTTGAAAACTGACTCAAGTGGTTCTCCTAATGGAGTGTACTTCCTTTGTGATTTGGAAGTTGTTTGAGTATTCACCTGATTGTTTGTAGAGCTTGATTCAGAAAAAATGATTTTGGGTCATACTGAATTGGTGTCAATAACACCATCATTGACTGTGTTCTTATTTTTATTCCAAAATCTTGGCTTATCTTTTCCTTTAAAGTCATCTTTGTTTTCCTTGAATATCTTAATGACTCCTTGTTCAATTAGGACCTTTTCTGTCGCTAAGCCTTTTTCAATGACGTCCTTGAAGGTGGACAAACAAGCTTTCCTTAGATCATAGCCAATGTCTTTGTTAACATTTTGGGTGAACATCTCTACCATTTGTTTTTGTGGAATTTCACAAGAGCATCTGCTAGCTAGATTTATCCATCTTTGTAAAAATGATGAAAAAGATTCTCCATCCCTTTGCTTGGTGTTCTACAAAGTAGTGACTAATATGTCTGTCTCTATGTTGTAGGAGAAATGTTGAATAAATGCCTCTACTAAGTCACCCCATGACTTAATACCGGGTGGAAGTTGGGAGAACCATTCCATAGCTTGATCGCCTAAGCTCTGTGGGAATAATCTCATCAAATATGTTTCTTCTGTTGCTACCTCAATGCAAGCTGTGAAAAATTGTCTTATGTGTGCCTTAGGATCTCCTTTTCCTCTATACTTATCAAACTTAGGCGTCACAAAGTGTGTGGGAAATGGAGGCATTGGAATGCTTTTGTCAAATGGATAAGGACATATGTCTCTCATTGTGTATGTTGGCTTCGGTGTATTTATGTCCTCCATTCTTTTGTAAGTCCCTGATTTGTTGTTCCAAATTGCTCTTAGGTGGAGATCGAATTCTTGGACCATACCCCATGCTTGAGGCACCAATTGGAGGAGGAGCATGTTGCATATATGTATGATATTGATCATACACATCTTCATATGGAGGAGGTCTATAATGATGCTGCATATATGGACCACTTGGTATAGATTCATGTTGAGGAACAAAATATCTGCTTTGTCCATGTATACCATACTCTACAGGCATGTCATGAGTTTGTTCTAGTGTTTTGCCCCCAAATTTGACATGGGATTTCCTTGTGTCCAAATTTTGAGCATGCCTTTGAATATCCAATTGCTTTGGTGGTTGATCCTTAGCATTGATATGTGATTGAACATATTTTTCTGCATAAGACTTCCATAATGGTCTGCGAAGGTGAGTATCATATGCTTGACCATGTGTGTATGGGACCTCTGGTTTTTGAAACAAAGATGATGGTGATTCAGGCACCATATGTGGTCCTCTATTGCCTCCACTATTAGGCCTTCTTTGATCCATGTTGGAGTGAGTTTGTTGCAAAGGTCGATTTTCCATTATTTGAGACATGTCAAAATCATGAGGGATCTTGGCTCCACTTTGTGCCATCACTTGTAAGAAATATTGTCTATCCCTCCTCATTATTTCCTCAACCAATCTATTGAAATGGGGATTCATAATGGTGTCTTTCACTTCTACTGAATGTATGGAGAAGTTGTCCATATTGTCATTGTGTGTATCATTGTTGTTTGTAGTGTCCATGTTCTCAACATTTGGAATGTTTCTATAGGCATCCATGTCAGGTAATGTAGTATCATCAGAATTGAAAAAGATATCACTGTCATACTCATAAGAACTCATGTTTGCGGACTCTTGAGCCTCTTTAGTTTCTCTCCTAGATTTTTGGGAACAAGTTTCAACCATGAACTAGGTATTGACCAAGATGTGTGAGACTAGATGAAAATGGAAAGAGTATGGAAGACTAAGATTGGATGAAATGTAAATGAATCTGAGGTGTACTTGCAATGACCAAAGTGTAAGACCAAGTATGTATGTATTAGAGTAGGTGTGACTTCCAAAGAGAGGATAGTTTCTCTTGATGAGGTAAGTTGACCTTGACTCTAAGTAAGACCAAATGAGACCCAAAGGTGATAGACCTTGATGAGGGACCACTTAGCAAGATGTTGTTGTACGTAGTGTGTTTGATAAAGTGTGATGAGGACAAGCAAGTGACCTTTTGACTCAAGTTTAGACAAATGTGAATTTAATGCAAGATGTAAAGTAATGATGGACTTTGTAAGACCAAAAGATAGGTTGAATGCTAGATGAAACCCTGGAGAAATAACCTAGGAAGCTCAAGAATTCCAAAACTGACTGTGTTTGTTTGCTAGACTGTAAAAAAAATTTCAATTTTGAACACAAACGTGCCTGTATACTGCACAGATGCGATTTCTTGACACAGACGTGGTTCTGTTAAACACAGACGCGAGTCTAAGATTTTTTGTAAATGCAATGTTGATTCTAAGAACACAGACGCGTTTCTTCCCTTCACAGACGCGGTTATACGACACAGACGCTATTATGTCAGACACAGACGTGTTTCTGCAAAATTTGTGCAATTTTTTTCAATCTGTGAAGTTGCTTTGTTGTGACCAAATCTGAATGTTTGACTATTTTTTTGTGACAAGATGACACAGTGTTGATGAGGACTCAATGTTTGCAAGTGTCTAGACAAAAATGACTCAAAGAAAAGTGTGTTGTTTGATGTAAAATTGTTTTGCATACACTTGAAGACACGAAAGACACAATGTTTTGCTGTTTGGTCTTGAATGTTTGAATGTTTAAAATAAGTCAAGCACAATTCTTATCGTTGGCCAAGACAATAGTTGTTGATCTCACATGGGGTTTTACCCCCGAGGCTACGCTATTCAGAGCGGATACTTAGATGCTTGACCCCACTGGCTCCACCCTCGGCACTCACTTCTCGGGGCAACCAAGCATCAGTCCCCACAAAAACTCCTTGTGGCGAACTTTGTATCTCTACTAAGAACCGTATGTGTGTGGGCCGCTACCAGAGGTCCGACCTCCTGCCCCAACAACTAGAAGGATTTGGGCTTCTAAAATAAAAAGGTGCTAGTAAGGGCATCCGCTCATGTGGCCATACATGCTATACTTTCAGCTCTATAAATACAGAAGGCTCGTAGTTGGTAGGGGTTACGCCCTACAAATGATCAAATAAATTTCATCAAACGGGTTTATGGGGAGACATAGTGTCGGTATGAACTAAGCAGCACACGTTATTCATAGTTTTCACCATGAATATAGTTATTTATAGTGGTTTGTTAGAAGATGGTTTTTCTTTTGCTACCACTTGGGTCGTTCTCTCCTCACTAGTAGTTCTAATGACCACACAGGGAGAGAGACCCTCTAAAGATTAAACAAAAAGAGCCTATTGCTCAAGACACAAAAGACAATGATTCAATTTCAGTGCACCAATTGAAGTGTTTTCTAGTCTATGAAAACAAGGCACACAATAAAGATCAAAAACCCTTGCCAAGGTCCTGCAACAAAGATTTGTTAGTAGTTTGGATTGTTTGAAATAATCACCCTTTCCTGCAAGCACACAAGTTAGGTAAATTTTAGATCCAAAAGACTTTGTGAAATAGGGGCCTTTCGACAAAACGATTTTGCTTTCAAGACAAGCTGCACCAATTTCGTTAGCTAGATCTGAAAATGTTAGCTCAAAATAAACCAGATCTGAAAAACAGAATGACTAAAAACTTGAATCAATGAAAATCCAAAATGCAAAATAAGTGTACACAGACGCGGTTACCATAAACACAAACGCGACTTCTGGACGTAGACGCGCCTGAAAATCACACAGACGCGGTTCTGGAATGTAGACGCGGCTTCTGGACACAGACGCGCCTAAAAATCTCATAAACGCGATTAGGGAACAGAGACGTGATTTCTCGAATCTACAAAAAAAACAAAAAAACTGTCGAGGGTGTAGACCTGATCCCAGATGTCGTAGACGTGGCAGAAAACCAAAAACGCGATCCGAAAGTATGCAGACGCGAAAATATCAAAATGTTGTCGGAAATGTCAGATCTGCAACTTCAAAACACCAAATCTGCAACAAGGATGTTAAATGCAAAAAGGGACAAGAGTCCCACCGGGCGTGCCAAAATGTATATGGTGAAAATGGGTACAACGATAATAACATTGAAAGACTAAATGAATTCAACCACAAAACCCTAGCCTTACAACAACAAAGATCCACCATAACATATGAAGATTACCTAAGACAATGCAAATCAAATGAAATCACAAAGATTATACCATCACATGTCCAATAGGGTTTGGATCTCCATTCTTCCTATCTCCATTGATCTTGCTTGATATATTTGCTCTCAGATTTTATGTGCACAAGAGCTCAACAAAGAACGGAAATGTAGTTGCAAGTAGGATCGCATATGAAAGTGCAAAGCGTAGTGTAGTCAATTGATCAAGTAGTTAGTTAGGGTTTTTGATAATGAAGGAAGTATCTCCTTATATAGAAGACACCATAAGAAATGGAGGGATAAGATTGAGAGGTGTAAAAGGAGGTCAGCTATGATTAGAGGGTAGGCAGAGAAAATAATAAAATAATGAAAGGGGTAGGTAGAAAAAATAATAAAATAATGAAAGGGGTAAGTAGTGTAGGAATTAAGAGATGAATGACATGTGTCATGGGTAGAAAAGGTTAATGAATTAATTAAATAAATAAAGATTTATTTAATTAATAGAAGAAGTGGGATAATTAAATAAATAAAATATTTATTTAATTTAAGAAAATGATAATTTAAATAAATAATGTATTTATTTAAATGAGAAATAAGGCTAGAAGAGGATAAATGAATTAATTAAATAAATAAAGATTTATTTAATTAATAGAAGAATTTGGCTAAAGTAATTAAATAAATAAAATATTTATTTAATTAGACATGACAATTTTAGGTGTCTACACTATTAACAAGAACTTCAGAAATTATTTCACACCAAAACCCATGAACTCCCCTATCAAAAGTTTGACATACAATATATAGAAAGAGTTCCCATATTTCACTTTCGAAAGAATTAATTGAAATGGAGATTCTTTTCTAAAATTGTTTTTCATGCAACATTGATTGTTGACATAGTGGGAGTTACATGCAAGAACATAAATTTGAAAAGACTCTTCTAGAAACTTCCCAAATTCTCCTACAACATGTGCTAGAATAAATAATTTATAAATAAATCTTATGACCTCATATGTGTCTTCACTTATTAATTCTTTTTTAATTTAAAATTCCAATCATATTCAATTTATCTGGTCTATCTAACATTACTCATAGAATCAATAGTATAAAAAATAATAGTAGTTGTAATAATAATAATAATAATAATAATAATAATAATAATAATAATAATAACAACAACAACAACAAGTTAGGAAAAGAGGGTTATGACACTATCACTGGTTCGGACCACTATCGAGTTAGTATTATGATTCGGGAAGAGGTTGCTCCAGTGAGATATCCATTTAAAATTGAGAAAATGTGGCTTAGAGATGACAGTTTCAAAGATTTGGTTGCAAATCAATGGAAGATGGGCCTTGTCAGAATGGGTAACAAAGCTTTCTTTTTTTCAAAAAGCTTCAATTTCTCAAAGAATGCCTTAAAAGATGGAATTGAGAATCCTTCAAGAATACTTTTACTGAGAAGTTTCATCTAGAGGAGGATTTGGTGAGCTCCATGCTAAATTAATTGATAAGGGAATGATGGAGAGAGACTTGATCAAGGAAAAAGAGCTAAATCAAAAATATGCCAAAATTCTAGCCAGGGAGGAGATCTTCTGGTATAAAAAATCTAGAGATACTTGGTTGGAGGAAGGGGATCATAACACAAAAAAAATTCACAACTCAATTAAGGCTAGAAGATCGTTTAACAAAATTTCTCCATTTTAAATTTGGACGATCAAATGCTATGTGATCCACTGGATATTGGCAATGAGGTGGTCAAGTATTTTAGCAACACTCTTAATGGTGGAAATTTGAAACTTGATTATGTTAATGACATTTGGGATGTTATTCCAAATTGTGTTTTTGATGATCAAAATCACATTCTTATGGAGCCTATCAAGGTGGAAGAAGTTAAATGGGCACTCTTCTTAATGGGAGGGTAAAAGGACCTAGGGCCTAATGGTTTTCTAGCGATTTTTGTTGAGAAATTGTGGGATGTTTTTGCTTTCGATATGTGGGAAGTTGTTGAGGAATCAAGAAAGTATGGATTTATTTTAAAATATTTAAATAATAACTTTATTGCCCTCTTTCCAAAGTGAGATTAGGTGTGATCATTTGATGATTTTAGACCGATTTTGTTGTGAAACACGGTGTATGAGATCATTTCCAAGGTCATAGCCAACAGACTAAAAAAAAAATTGGGATCAATCATCGAGCTGATGAACAAAGTGGTTTTTCTACACATCGATCAATTGTTGAAGGTATCATTATTGCACATGAGACTATCCATTTTGTTAGGGCTGCAAGAGCTGAACATATGATGGTAAAACTTGACATTAAGAAAGTCTATGATGAAGTGAATAGAGAATTCTTGTTGATGATTCTTGGCAAGTTTGAGTTTAACAGCAAGTGGGTGGAATGGATTGGTAGTTGCATTAATGGTCTGAGGTTTTTTGTTTTGGTGAATGGGAGTCCTCATGAATTATTCGACTCCCAAAAAGGTCTAAGGCAGGGGGATCCACTGTCCACTTTCCTCTTTGTCATCATGGTTGAGGCTTTGGGAAGGTTGATTTCTTAAAAAAGGATGGATGGGCTTTGGAAAGGGATCAAAGTGGCTCAAGGTGTGGATCCAATTTCACATATGTAATTTGAAAATGATACTCTCTTGATGGGGGAGGTGACCCTTAGAGAAGACCAAATCATGAAGGAAACAATAGGCAAGTATAGCAGGGTGTCTAGTCTATGTGTTAATTGGAGGAAATCATAATTTTTTTTCTTTAACAAAAAGAAAAGGGAGATTTGTAGGATTCTTGAAATGAAATTTGGCACCTTACCTAGTAAGTACCTTGGTACACCTTTGTTTGGTGGTGCCTACAGATCCACATTGTGGAAAGATTTACTGGATTGTTGCATGCTTAGGATGGAAAGGTGGAAAAGCAAATGGCTCACCTTGAGTAGTAGAATCTTAATGTCGAAATCAGTTATCTTGGAAATCCCCATTTTTTCTATGATATGCTTGAGAATCCCTTGTTGTTATATGGAGCCTAATCAGACTTGGAGGTTAAATTATCCATACTTCTATCAGCACAATTTCCCCCCATATTGTTTGACGTGGGTTTGGGGGCAACGCCCCCAAGGTGGGGTCAAGGGGCATGGCCAAAAAGACTTATTATTTTATAAAGGCATTGGGTGTTATTTTTCTATTGGTTGACATATTATAACCCTAATTTAGTAACGGACATAAGTTTTGATAAAAAGGCTAAGGGTTAGAGGTTTTCTGTAGAGAATTTTATAGCATTTTGTAGAGGTATTGAGTTGCAAGGGATTGTTGGTTGTAATCATTTTTTATTTACTGGATGATAATATTGGACTCTCTCTTTAGTGGATGTAGCCCGAGATTGGGTGAACCACGTTAAATATTGTCTCTTTGCTATTATTATTTATGTGTTTTCTCATTCCTGTGTTTAATATTTATCTGCATATAATTGATATTTTTTGCATGCAATTCCTAAGATCCCTCGGAAAATTTTGAGAGTTATTGGGCAGAAAATAAGGAAATTCTTCTACGATGGTGCTAGAGATCAAGACAAAATTCCACTTTTAGTGTGGGAAAAGATTTGTAGAGATAATAAGGATGGAGGAGAGGGACTGAGGGATTGGCAATTAATGAATGAAGTCATGGGTGCTAAACTGGTTTGGAGTATCTATTCATTTATGAACCAATTATGGGTTAAAATTTTGAAAGCTAAATATTTAGATAAGGAGGAGAGCCTTAGGATTTTCACAATTCATAATCTCTTGAAGGATTCTGCAATTTGGAACTTTATATTGTCTTGTAGGGTGGTAATTATTGATCACATAACTTGGCAAGTTGGTAATGGACTCTCTGTGAAGTTTTGAGATGACTCTTCGGAGAGCAATCCAGCATTAAGTGATGATGGGGATTTGATTGATCTAAAATTGTATCTCACTCAAAGATGGGGGAATAAAATATGAGACTATATCGAGTTAAGAACGGGTCGTATGGGATTGGAAATCACGGGAGAATGAGGGGCTGACTAATGAGCAGAAAAACAAAATGTCTAAAATATTTAAGAAGATGATGGTTTTGTTGAATGATACAAAGGAAAAGGTGGTGTGGTGTGGTGTGACAAATAGTAAGTACTTAGTGAAACTTGGTTACCAGTTGTTGGATAGAAGAGATGGAGAGGAATGTTGGTTGTCTCATTTATGTTGGGGGAAGGATTGTCTTCCAAAGGCAAGGGATTTTTCATGGTTGGCAATTTAAGGTTGAATTTTGATAAAAGAAAGAAGGAAAATACTTGGGTTTATGGGGCATATGAAATGTCTGATGTGTGAAAAAGAGGAGGAGATTGTCGATCATCTGCTCCTTCATGGTGAGGTTGCAATGAAATGTTGGAAGATGGTTATGTAGAAACTGGAATGGTAGGGGCCTCTTTCAGAAACCTTAAAAAAAAATTTCCTTGGGTGGATTGATAGAGGAAGAAAATTGACCTTCCCCTGTGTATGGACGATTTGTCCATCATCTATCATTTGGGAGATTTGGAAGAAGAGGAATAGATGCACCTTTTAAGACAAGAAGGAATTAATGGAGAGGGTTTTCTTCATAATTAATCACTTGATTGAAGACATAGTGGGAGTCGATGCTTCTCAATTTTTTAGACCTCATGTTCCCTTTGCTTGTGAAGATAAAAATATTCAGATGAAATGGCTAGGCATCGAACTTAGGCATGTTAATGTGCTAGACTAGGTTAATCAGGATTTGAATTGAACAAAAGAGGTCACATGGTTGAAATCGATGGAGGGATTGTTTAAAATCAACTTTGATGGTGCCTCTAAGGGAAATCTAGGTCCTTCGGGTATTGGATTTGTCGGATGAGATTGGATAGGAAGTATTATTGTCATGGGGGCTAAGCGATTAGAGGATGGAATGAATAATGTGGCAGAAGTAATGGCGACCCTTCAAGTGGTCAAATTCGGTAAATGCTTGGGACTATCAAAAATTCATCTAGAGGGTGATTCTTTAATCACCATTAACATAATTATTTCAAGTGAAGTGCAAGCTTGGCACTTGCAAAAGTACATTTTTGCAATCAGGGATGAATTGGAAATTAGCCATGTATGGCATTTGGGAAATGAGGTGGCGGATGTTTTATTTAAATGGGCATTATCTTTTAATGATGTCGAGGAGATGAGAATTGAGGACTATTGTACTCTCACATTCCATTCCCGACACCATTGGCACACAATTGCATGAATGGTGCATTAATGAGACAACAAGGGAAGGTAGGCTGATAGGACAAGGGTCCCAAGGTGGCAATAAAAGGTGGTGACGAGTGTTGTTTCTCTACAAGGTAGATTGATACAATGGTGATTGGGCTATGACAAGGTGATGGAGGCAAATTTTACTTTGGTAGCCTCTCGACAACAGGTAGCCTTTTTGGGGGGTTTCTGCGAAGAGAATAAAAAGCCTCTTCAAATTTGTGGATGCAGAGTTTGTACAGGTGATGGAATTTCTATTGGGGGAAGTCTTTCTTTAGGCCAAGCATCAGTATAGAATGAACATGGACATCATCACCATGGTTATTGTATGGGACTTGGACATGGGCAAAGCCACAGACACCATTAAGTGGGTAATGAGAGCGATTTTGGAGGAGGATTGGATGTTTGGGTTGGACTCTGTTTTGGAGTGGGCTATCCCAAGAGCAAGGTTCGATATTAGGGAGGGTATTGATTGTCTAAATGCAAAAGAGGTGCATGAGTTAATTTCCTTTGTGCACTAGCCAACTAGGTGCAATAGAGATGAGAGATGTGTTGAGATGTTAATTGGGTGGGATTCATTGAAGGCTTTCATCCAACAAAAAGAGGTTGTGGCGAACAATGCTTTGGTGGTCATTGATGTGGATGTCAAGGGTAAAGGGAAGCAATCTGCAAGGAAGATGAAGGTTGCAAAGCTAAAGAAACAGAACATAGAGGTGGGCATCATGGGTGTGGAGTGAAATTTCTCTTTGTTTCTTTCTGCCCTTGAAAAATGTAATTTTGTTTTCACTTTTACAATGTATGTATCAAAGACTAGTGACCGTTTTCGTTAGTGGCAGGATGGGGTTTTTTATTTTCATACCCCTCTATGTTTCGGGTGGCAATTTCTGGTTGGTTTTCTAGGGTTTATAATGGTAGTCGGATGTACTCTGCAAACAATGTCTCTGCTTTTTGGATGACAATGTAATGCATGGCTAGGGTTTCATGGCAGGTGGATGTTTGGGGAGTACTGGTTTTTTTTCAAACACAAACCAGTCATTTTTTTATGGCAATATAAACTTTGTAATATCTCTATTTTAATACTAATAAAATATATAATTATTACCAATCAAAAAAAAAAAAATGTCTCTTTATATCAATTTCTATAATTAATAATAGAAATTAAATAAATGCTAGTATGGGTATCTTGAATACACCTACCGGCTATGTTATTATTTAAGAGGGGTAAACACTTTTGGCCAAGAGATTGGTGAGGTCACAAACGAGGGACCGCATCCCATTTAAACATTAAACAATAACACCCAAACAAGGTTTGAATCTTGTGGGCGAAAGTGTGGATGAATAATTTGACTCCCAAAATTAATATCTTCTTTTGGATCTTTATCCAAAATAAGGTGCTAACCCTTGATAATCTCCATAAGCGTGGATTTATTTTTCCTCATAGGTGCTCTCTTTGCTGTAGGGAGGAGGAGTATGTCTTCCATATCATCTACCAGTGCACTTCAAATCAGGATATTTGGAATATAATTCTTAACAAGTGGAAGTTGAGTTGGGTTTTCCCGAACTCACTGGAAGAGTTCTGGCAGCAATGGTTTTGCCCTAGCTCTAATTCTAAGAATGTTGAGCTTTGGAAACTTATTCTCCCCATTGTCACCTGGAACATCTGGAAGGAGTGTAACAACAAGATTTTTAGGGAAAAAAGTGCGAACCTGAAGTGGTGGTGGATAAAATTTATAGAGGGATCCATGATTGCTTATATGACATTGATACTAGATTATCTGCTAAGGAAGATTTTAATGAAAGATGGAACCTTTCCAATAGCAGAAATAGCAAGGGTAAAGGTAGAGATGGTCTTTTCTGGAGCTTTCCTCCCTAGGAATAGATCAAGGCCAATTTCGATGGGGCATCTAAGGGAAATCCTGGCAATGTTGGATATGGGGGTATTGTCAGGAATATTGCTAGAGGTTGTCTTGTGGTTGTTGTTGGTCCTTTGGGTAACCAAACGAGCCATTATGTTGAAGCTTCGACTGCCCTTAATACTCTGATTATTGCTAAAAATCTCAATCATGACAAATTATGGTTGGAGGGAGATTCTCTTAATATTATTAAATGCCTAAAGGGTGAAGTTGAGCCTTCGTGGTCTATCAAAAATATCATTTTTAAGGCTAGAGAAATTATTACTAGTTTTAAATCTGTTATTATTGAGCATGCTTTTAGGGAAAAAAATGTCATCGCGGAGGGTCTTGCTAACCTTGGAGTTATATCCGAAAAACAAAGCATATGGAATGGTGAAGATAATATTGATTTCAATATTAAAGACCTCATTAGAAAGGACAAAATTATGGGGAAAGAAAGATTGCATTTTAATCATGGTTGTATTAATGATTAAACATCAAAACTTTAAAAAGGAGATGATAGCTTGTCAGAAGGGCAGAGTTTTAAATAAGAATATTAAAAATTTGCATGCTCTGTGGGTGCTTATTTTCAAGTGTCTGAGTGTCATCTAGAAGCTCGCTTCGAATTTGCTGAAGCTGAAAAATTGCAGAACAAATTCAAGAATGGGAGGTGACCTTAGAAGAGAGGAACCCGATAACCCTTCTAGATGGCGAGAGATGCCCAAGGTCTGGATGAAGCTGGAGAAGGGTTTTATGACATCGTTCATGGAAAAAATGGTTGATTATGACAAAAGCAGAGTTAACTTGGCAACTACTAAAGTGACTGAAAACTGGAAAAATGGCACTTTCAAAATCCATGTTGTCAAATTCAAGCTGGACGTGGACCTCATCTCTACGGTCACAGGTATGCCCCATACTAGCCTCAATTTCTTTAGGGACCTGAAAGTCTCCAATAATGTTGTGAAGATCTTTCTACGCAAAGATAAGGAGAGAGCTAAATTAGGCAAAGCATTTGGGGGGTATTATGAAGCGTCTAACATTAAAAAAATTTGGGGTTTTGTGCTCAATGCCATTATGGAGTATATCACTGTGGAGGGTCGCTTCACTAGGGTCCATACCTATCACTTTGTGCTTCTAAACCACTTTAGGCATGAGAAAAGGGTGTCTCTTCCTTATTACCTTTTCAGGTCCCTGTCGCACTCATTTAACAAGCACAGTAAGAACCCCTCCTCTTGTGCTACATTATGGTCTTATTTTGCTCATTTATGAGCATTGTAATATTTTGGAGATTTAGGAAAACAAAAGGTTGTTGGTGTCCCCGAGCAAAGGCAAGAGGAAAAGTGAGGATTCTGGCCCAGCAAGGATAAGCATAAACAGAGTAAAAAGGCTAAAAAAGGCTCTGTGGAAAAAAATGTGGAAGACACAGATTTGAGCCATAAACATAAGGATGTGGAGGTTGATCCTGAGTATATGGGAAAAGAAGGTAGTGATATGGAGACTGATGATACTGACAGGGCAGAGAGTTGGAAAGATGAGGAAGTGGCGAAAGAGGAAGGAGGAGAAGAGGAAGATTATGATCAGAACAACTCAATCAAGGAAACATCTAGAATGGACAGTGGTAATGAGAAGGAAAAATAGGAAGATGATGAGGGTAATAAGGAGGAACCTACCCATAGTGCGAGCCCTGGTGATCTCAACAACTAGCCCATGGAGGAATCGGATAACCAGAAAAAACAAGAGGACAAGGAAATGAAAACAAAGCTGAACAAGGATAAGGAGGATACGAGCATGGAAAAGGATAGAGTTGGTGATGAGATGAATACTGGTATGCTTATCCTGGATAAGCTTAAGAACCAGTTTGATGCTCGTCTGGGTTTTGATAGATGGGTTTATGAAAGAATTAATAAAATGGAAAAAAGGGCTAAACATCAGGAAGAGCATGGATAGAAAGGTGAAAGCAACCTGGAGCAATGGAAAAAGGAAATGGACAAAAAGGTGGAGAAGCTGGAAGTTTAGATCAGCAAGCTGGAGGAAGGGAAGGCTGCCACGAAGAACTTCTTGATTCTGATTCCAGAGATCCTCAACTCTGTGACCAGGAACATGGAGGAAATAGCCAAACACCTTGATGGTCCCATCCCTACCAAGTCTATTGTGGAACTTGATGATGAAGAGGTTGCTACTGAGGTTGGGAATGTGGATAGTGCTCCTGGAGGTGTGGCTAAAAGAACCAGGGTGAGCTTGAAAAAGGTTGCCTTGGCTTCATCAAAGGAAATCCCTATCCTCAGGGAGAATATCAAAGAAATGCAAGGAATTAGCGAGAAATTGGCTAATTCCCTTAAAAACATATTGTAATTTGTCTTTTTTCTATTTTTGTTGGTTGTTGCTGGTAGTGTTGGACTTTTGTACTGGTTTTTTTGCCGTCTGTCCTATTTAGTTTCTTAATGCTTTTATCTTTTATGGTTCCTTTGTAAAGGGTTTCGAGGTCCTTTCAAAACCTATTTTTCCCGTAATCAAAAACAACACCATAACTTAACCATCACAACATGTCAATGTTGGCACCTACCAACTATGTTTTTATTAATAAAGTAGTGAGAACAAGGGCACTGACCCTTTACATAGCACAACTATGAAAAATCATAGTGCAGAAACAACACTATAATAGCATTAACAACAGTTATCAGCAAAAAGAGACCAAGTCTTTAGAAATCAGAAACAACAGTAGAAAACACAAAAAACAAACTACAGGGGTGCCTTGTGCACCCCAGTGGCATCCATGGCAATGTTCCATTCATTGGACAATAACTTGTAAAGGTCCCTAGCCTCCTGCTTGTCCTCCTTCATGTCCGTAGTGTATTCCCTCAGTAGAGAGAGGGTGAGCACCGAGTTGTGTAACACCTACAAATGAAATTTGTTAAGGCCTGCCATTTGGGCATCCCAAGGCTCCATCTTGCTATTGAGTCGGTTGACATCATCCTTGATAGCCTGCAATTCAAGCATGGGGCCGAGGTTCTCAATCCTCTGCGTGATGTCCAACACATCTGTGCTCATCATTTCCATTTGCTGTAGAGTAGGGACGCCCTGGGGGTTCACAGCAGCCATGTCATTTGTAATCTTTTCTATCTCTTTGGGCACATCTCCAGTAGGGGAGTTATGATTATCATTACCCAGGTCCATTAGGGGGAGAGATTGCATCACCTGTTCAACCATTTTTAAATCCGAGTCCAAGTTACCAGAGTCCAAGGCTTTGTTATCAGAAATTTCCTTGCCCGTGACACCTTCACTGCCCATGTTCATAGGGGTTGTATCCTTAACATCAATAGGGTCCTGGGTTTGCATTTTAGAATTACCCATGTCAGTGGCACCAACAGTGGTCAGGACCATGGGGTCCCTAGTCATATCCACATCCACAACATCCCCATCAAGGGCCCCCGTAGTGGTATTAGGGTCCTCTCCCTCCTTGTCCCCAATGGGGTCCTCCTCTGAGTCAATATTTTCGATCACCGAGGTCTTCTTTTTGCGGCTTTTGGAAGCCAAACTGGAGGATCTCCTTTTAACCTCATAATCAGGGGAAGGATTGTTGTTCTCAGCATCCTTAGAGGAATAATTGTCATTAAAGACAATACGTTTGCGTTTAACAGGGGTTTTTCCTTTGCCCTTGGACAAGGAGCAGTTTACTTTGAATTATTTTAATTCTTTACAATATAAATATACTAATACATAAAATTTTGTTTTGTATATATTGTGTACTTTATTTTTATTTTGAAAAACTATTTTTTTTAAATAAAAGGGTAAAAAATTTATTGAAAAACAGACACAAGCATTACAAATAGAACCAGAGCCCCGAGGCCCCAGAGAAGAACTACCAACCCAACCACAGATCAACCAACTTCAAAACCCCCCATGTCCTCAGTGAAAGTCTTCTGTAGTTCCTGACAGTAACCCCCAGAGAGATGCTCCCAATCTTCAACTTTCCAATCACTATCATGGTCCGAGGCCCACTTGGCCAAATAGTCAGCCACTCTATTCCATTCCCAAGGAATATGGGTGAAGGACACCTGCTCCATTAAAGAGCTAATTTGGAGAATCTGTTGAACAATCCCTACCAACTGCCACTGAATCCCACTTACCTTCTGCTCTGACAACAAGTTAACAACAATTTGTGAATCCGATTCACAAATCACCTTCCTACAACCCAACACCAAAGCCCGCTCAAGTGCATAAAGAATCGCAAAACCCTCCATAAAAATATTAGACTGCCACCCTTTATGCACCGAAAAGAAGAACTGCTATTCTTGCCAACACCACCTACTCCAGCAGGGCCTGGGTTACCTCTACATGAGCCATCAGTGTTAATCTTGATAAACTCATCTTGAGGGGGTATCCACCTTCCCACCCTTTGCACCTTCTTCATAGCCCATCTACCTCTCCTGACACAAGCAGAGGCAGGAGACAACTCCTGCAAGCCAAGCCTACTCACAATATCTACCTCATCTCTACCCAGTGGGAAAATCACCTCACATTTAGCTTCCACTGTCTCTCGAATCATAGCAATGATCATATTCCAAACTTGTTGAACAAATAATTTGGCCTCATGAAAGATCCTCTTGTTCCTTTCGAGCCAGATCTGCCATAGAATGAAGATGGGCCCAATATACCAGACAGTCTGGAGGAAGGAGGACGGAAAAGTAGGTCTGCCCAAACTGCTCCAAAACTCCACCAAAGAATCTGCATGGACACAAGGATGCTTCCACACCCCCCACCAATATTGCCAGATAAGCATAGAGAAAGGGGATCTGAAGAACAGGTGTGAGGAATCTTCCTCTCTGTTACCACACAAAACACAAATAGAAGGCCCCAAGAATCCCCGCTTGCGGATATTGTCCCAAGTTAGACATCTATTCCAAGCCAAGGTCCAAGCAAAGCAGTTACACTTTGGCCAAGAAGCACTATTCCACACCTGTTTCCACCAGTTCACTTCTCTTCCCTCAAGTCTTCAACTCAACAATTCCCAGTATCCACTAGCCACAGAAAAAATGCCCTTAGGGTTTGGAGACCAAGCAAGCCCATCCCTACCCTTAAGGGAGCTATAGTGTCTGTTCGCCAAAATACCCTGCAACTCAGCACACTCTTCCTCCATCCCAACAACCGGCCATTCATTAGGAGTCTTCCACCACTCCAAATCCAGTCGATCGCACCTATAGACAGCCTTAAAGTCACTCACCCTTGACCATGCCGCTTCCAAAAACCTCTGGCCCAAGTTTCCAAGGTTAGGAAACTAATTAAAGATGGGAGGGTATCCATCCCAAGAGTCATTCTAGAAAAGGACCTCTTCCCCCCTTCTACAAATCCAAAAAAGCCCTGCCTTAATGAGAGAAGCCCCCCTCTTGAGAGTGTACCAGATCGATGAGCCCTTTCCTTCAAGTGAATATCTAGGGATTTCCTCCATCGGGATCCTCTGCATATATTTGTTGGCCAAAATCCTAGCCCAGCCTTGATCCTATTCAACACACCACCTCCAGTACAATTTAGCTACAAGTGCTTCCCCAAAAAGAATAGACTGCCTTAACCCAATCCCCCCGACTGCTTCGGGCTACACACCAAGTCCCAATTGACCAGACTCCATTTGGAAGAGGAGAGATTACCTGCCCATAAGAATTGCCTAGCCAGAGAGTCCAAACCCTTCAAGAACCACTTTGGAGCCACCTGAAGCATACATCGATAGATCAGAAGAGCTTGAACCACCAACTAAATCAGTTGAACCCTCCCCACAAAGGATAACCATCTATGAGTCCAGTGATCAACCTTCGAGCAGAATTTATCCAAGATCCCCTGCCACGACTCCCTAGGAGGGTTGCCAGGGGAAATAGGAATACCCAATAAGTCAAGGGCAGGGAGCCAACTTGGAATCTCAAGATAAGAGAGGTCCTCCTTTGAATAGATTCAGGAGTGTTGAAAAAGAGGATAGAAGATTTATCCTCATTGATCAACTAGCCAAAGGCTGCAAGATAAACATCCAGGACCTTACGCAAATTAGTAGCTTCGTTGACCCGAGCTAGCCCCATAAGGGTTGTATCATCCACAAACTGCAAGTGAGACTGCGGCTGCAAGTCATTACCCCATCTCCAACCCTAAATGGTACCCAAGCCCATGTTATGCTTAATCAACCTCCCCAGACCCTCAGCAAGAAGAATGAATAAATAAGGGGAGAGGGGATCCCCCTGGCGAAGACCCCTAGAAGCACCAAACAGCTCGGTATGGTCCTCATTGTTAAGCACAAAGAAAGAGGTGGACCTAACACAACTCATAACCCACTGGATCCACTCATCAACAAAACCAAAAGCCCTGAGGATCTTCTGAAGGAAGGACCACCGAACTCTATCGTATGCCTTGGCCATATCCAACTTGATAAACATAGCTTTTTCCTTGGAGATTGCCATAGAATGCATGGTCTCCGTGGCAATGACCACCCCATCCAGAATTTGGCACCCTTCCACAAACCCACTCTGCTCCTCAGAAATAACATTCTCCAGGAACTTCTTCAATCTATCCGCTATCAGCTTAGAGATGATCTTATAGATCACATTACAGAGAGAGATAGGGTGGAACTGGCCTAACCGGTCGACCCCTTCACACTTGGGGATTAGAGCAATGAAGGTTGCATTCAATGCCCTAAGCATCTGCTTATTCCTCTGGGACTCCTGGACCACTTCCAATAAATCCAGCTTAATAATATCCTAGAACTCTTGAAAGAATTCAACCGGGAACCCATCTGGTCCAGGAGCCTTTCCTTTCCTCATGTGGAAGACAATCCTCTCCAGTTCTTCCAACAAAATAGGACACAAAAGCTTCTCATTAATCTCCCTCAAGACAAGAGAAGGGATGCATACCAGAACCAAATTCTCCTCCACTGTTTCCCCCTGAGAGTCCTCCCTAAAGAGGGACTGGAAAAACTGAAGAGCCTCCCTAGACATCTCCTGCAAGGATAAGCACTACTCACCTCTATCATTAACCAAAATAGGAATGGAATTTTCGTGTCTCCTTGCTTTTACTGAGTTGAAGAAGAAAGAAGTGTTCTTGTCCCCCTCCTTCAACCAATCAATACAATCTCTTTGCTTCCAATATATTTCTTCCCTAAGCTCCCATTCTTCTACCACCTTGATAGCCCTGTCTTCCTCTCTAAGCAATTCCTCAGACAACCCAGGCTCTCTAATTTCACTAGTGATCTCATTCAGCACTATTTGAGCAGCTTTCTTCTCATGAAGAATGTTCCCAAAACCTTGTCGGTTCCACTGTTTAAGCTGAAGCTTAACAAATTGCAGCTACATGGCAAAAGAGTACATGGCAGTGCCAAAGGCCGGCCTCCCTTTCCTCCACCAGTCTGCAATAAGAGCCTACAAAGAAGAGTCTCGAAGCCACATAAGTTGGAATTTGAAGGAAGGCGAACGGGCTACCCGAGCCGAAGACGAAACCAACTTAATGGGCTAGTGATCCGACCCTCTCCAATCAAGAATTTCAGAGCTAGTGGACCACCCCCCTCCAATCCAAAAGCAAGAAACTAGAAAATGATCCAGTCGTTCAGCAATCCAATTCTCTCCCACCCTCCTATTGTTCCAAGTGAACAATCCATTGCTAGGCTTAATGTCAACTAGATACAACAATGATATACTATCCTGGAAAAGGAAAGAAGAAGGTTCCAACCACATTACACCCCCCTTCTTTTCACTCAACTCCAGGATGGCATTGAAGTCTCCTGCCATAATCCAAGGATGAAGAGGGGCCAACCTTCGCATACCAGAAACATGATACCATAAGTTTTGCTTACCCTGAAGATCAGTGGGAGCATAGATATTTGAAAACAAGATGAATTCCCCAGTCTCAAGACTAGATAGCACCCCAGATAACGAGGCTCTGGAGGCAACCCACCAGACAGGGCGGAACCTTAGAGGGTTCCAAAGATAGGCCACCCCTCCTGAGGAACCAGCTGCCCCAACACACTGACACTCGCCTCGCCCCCACAACTTTGGTACGAGACCCATCATACTCTCCACTGAAAGTTTAGTTTCTTGCAAGAAAAGGACATCAGGTGAATGATTCCTAATCAAATCCCTAACAACTTTTTGTCTAGGGCCATTGTTCAAACCCCCTACATTCCATGAGAGCACAATCATTTAGGAGGGATGGAAAAGTGTGAATCCAAAGTCTTCACTGATCCTGACTCAACCAGATTCTCCCCCATCAATTTGATCTTATCCAGATCCTTCTTTCTGCCAACCTTTGAGCTCTTCTCTGAAGCACTTTTCTTAATATCTTTCTGATGAAGACCCAGGTGAACGGAGGACTTATTACTTCTAAACCCAGGCGGTTCCAATTTCAAAGCAATCGGAGAACCCTCCCCCTCAGCCAAATTTACCTCAATACCAGTAGCCAGGCCCAACTTAACCCCTACTGTATGGTCCATCTCCATCTGCTGGCTTCCAACCACTAGCAGGGCCTGGGTAGATTCCTCCATTACACTTTCTCGAACCCCTCCTGATGCACCCTGATCTAGAGGGGTTAACCCCGGATTTACTTCCTGCTGGCTCAGGTCATCCAAGGCCTCAAATCTGTTAAAGGTATCCTCCTCACGTCTCTCCTGTAAGGGCCTCTTTTGTCCTTTGTTCCTGTTCCTTGTCTTAGCTGAGACAAAACCATCAACACCCTCTACCACAGCCGACATGGCAACTTTCCCTTTATCAGCCCTGTCAAGGCTCGGTTCTGACTGCTGAGGTTGTCGCAACACCGGTTTGTATTTAGGACACTTACGTTGTAAATGACCATACTCATGACACAGACGACAACGAAATGGTAAAGTCTTGTAATCTAACTGTTGAAGCCAAGAATACGAGCTTGCACACATATCTATAGCCTCTGGCAAGGGTTTACTAAGATCTATTTCGACACAAATACATGCAAAGGTCATTACCTTTCTCCCCAGAGTTTGCAATGAGGATCCCACTGGCCTCCCAAGCAGAGCGGCGAGCATCCGTAACACATCCTCCCGACAACATTCCACTGGAAGACGTAGTAACCAAACCCACATTGGAACCCTATTTGGGAGATCCTCTGAAGGATTAAACCCCGCATGCCAAGGTTTGATGAATAATCCCACTTGGTTGTAAAAATACGGGCCTCCTTCAAAGACCCTATTGCGATCCTCCATGCAATTGAAAGTAACCATGAAGTAGTTATTTGCCAGAAGCATAATCTCCATTTCCCCATCCGATGCCCAAGTCTGTTGCGCCCAGTTTTCCAAAAACTGTAGGGAAACCCTCATTCCCAAAAACTTGCAGTATAGCGAGTGATTTGAAAAATATTCAATGTCTTCAACTATTATCTCAGGAGGGATGATCAACTTCGGCCTCTCACTACATCTCTCCAGGCAACCATTAATCTTCACCATGCGAGAGCTGCCAGCACTCCCAAACCCCCGAGTCGGAGGAGAATAGATTATTGTTGAAGATCTTCATACTCTGAAGTGGGGGTTTTGAGCCCACCGCAGCACGGAAATCCATGGCTGGAGCACCCTGTGAGGCCTCACCACCAGAACTCACCATTTGGGCACAAAAATAAATAATAAAAAATAAAACTAGAGGGCCAGTGACCCACACCCCTAAGGGCCCCTCATGGAGGCTCAGCACCCTAGGCAACTCCCTTCCCACGCACCCCCAAAGAGATGGGCCCGCTGAATATCTCTGTCACACGGTATTACCCGGGCTGCAGCAGATTAGAACCCCACCCACACGCAGTCTTCACCCCTCACGACAACCCCACTCACACCCATCGTCTCCAAGACCTGCTCAGCATCGCCCAACATCGCTACCCCCGACCCCCTGCACTTCCCTCCCCCCGCACGAGCCTGCACCTGCACTTCCCGTGAGCTAGGGCCGTGAAAACCTAGCTCGGCCGCTTGCGAGCCTTCGCGCAAACGCAGACATGATTTCCTATTTTGAAAAACTATTATTCATTATTTCAAAAATTCTTTTGTTTTGGTTTTATTTTGAATTATTAATAGGTATTATATATTTATATGTTTTATCATAGAGATTAGAATTTTTTATATTTGTATATTTAAAAATTAAATATATCTTGACTTGAATTTTTCTCCCTTAATCGCTTTGAAAAATAATAATATAAACAATTATTCATAAAATATATTTTCTGAAATTTATATTACTCATTTTTTACTAAATATTTAAATTATTTAACTATTTTTTAAATTGTGAAAAAGATCATTATAGATAATTAAGAAGATAATCATTTTCTTAAAATTTAAGAACATTAATCTTATATTTCTATCTTCACTAATAAGTCATTTTATTTAATTAAGAATTATTTCATTTCACTATAAAGTTATTTTATTTTAATAATAAAAAAAATAGTTTGCTTTTTAGGACATTCCAAAAGTAAGTCTATTTTATTTTTTATTTTTAAGAAATTAAATATTTATTCTGTTTTTAATTTTTCTAGAACAGTTAAATTATGTTTTAATACAACAGCAAATTGGCAAGCCACCATCTTCAAATAAATCTTTTATAATTAATAATCAAGAAAATTTACCACATCGAAATTAATTTAGAAAAAACTCACATAAATAAAATTATAAAAATACATATAAATATATAATATATATATGAAAAAAAAAACATTTTTAATATAATATGTAGAATATGTAAATAAGATGGACGAACAGATATAAAATTATAATATGTAGAATATGTAAATAAGATGGACGAACAGATATAAAATTTCCAAAAGTACAACTAAACTAAACTAAACTAAATTCGATTCCATTCTCCAGTCACAGGTATATAGCTCTCGAATCCAATTGGAATCGCCATTAAAGCAGGGGGCTCAAAAGATATTTGTTGCTGGCTCTCCTGCTCAAACAAATCAACGAAATCAAAACTAAAATCACAGATCTGCAGGGGCGAAAGTGGAAGAGCCTGTAAAGCCAAATCCAGCGGACTTTCATTCTGCGCCACAGAAGAGTCGTCGGAAATGAGCGGCTCCTCCACTTCCTCCTCTTCCGGCCGATTAATCTCATCATTCTGCTCTGCAATTGAGGGCTTTTGCAGAGAAGAAGGAGAAGAAGAAGAAGCTGAAGAAATCTGGGCGGCGGCCTGGGCAGCCGCAATCTGAATGTCCCTGGCATTAGTGGAGGTAGGGCGGGGGAGGGTTTCAATCAATTTGGGGAAATTGGGCAGGGCAGAGGAGCCCTTGAGGGTTAGGGCAGCCACATCGTATGCTCGAGCGGCCATTTCTGCCGTATCGAAGGATCCAAGCCAAATTTTCTTCTTTTCTCCGGGCCGCCGGATTTCTGATACCCATTTTCCCCAGCTGCGCTGCCGCACCCCGCGGTAGGTGCGGACGTCACGCGTTCGAGTCCCGGGAATCACCATTTTTTGAATTGTTGGAAGTTTTGCAGAGGGCAGGGATGGTATTTATATGCAGCATTTAGTGGTGAGAGATTGTATGGAGGCTACGCGGTTTCTCACTGAATTCGCACAGCTGGAAAGTGGAAATTATTCAGACCTGCAGAAGTGGTTTCGAAAGTCAAAGAAATTGGCAGTATCCGACACAGATTGTGGAATTCCTCATTATTTGGGCTTATCAAATTCTCTGTCATGCTTTTACCTTTCAAACGCCCTCTTCACATTTGGCACTTGTTTGGAAACTTTAAATTCAGTATTGAATATTGTAAAAAAAAAATTGTTTTTGTTGATATGGATGATGATCTGTTAGGCAATTCATTTCGGATCTTTCAAACGACCTCTTCACATTAGGACCAAAAAAAAGTAAATTCAGTATTAAATTGGTGTTTTATATATATATATATATAGTCTTGAATCTAATTTTTAAGTGTAAATTTGAAACTCAATTAAATCATGGTCTTAACTCTTATTAAACCCTAACCAAAATTAAACACTTGCCTTAAATCTAATTTTAATTAAAACCTTAACTCTAATTCTAATTTAACCTTAAATCTTAATTCTAATTAATACCTTGTCCTTATTTAATTGAACCCTAATCCTAACCATAACTCTTATTGTAATTATCCTTAACAATAATTATAACAATATTGGTTATCTAATTTCTAATGGTAACACTAATTCTAGTTGAAATCCTAATTCTAACTATAAACCTAATTAAACTCCAATCCTAGTTTAATTGTAACTATAAATCTAATTAAAACCTAACCCTAGTTTGACCCTAACTCTTACCTTATCTCAAAGACTCCCCCTAAGTGAACCCCAACTCTAATTGAACCTAAACCCAAATCATAATTAAAATAAAATTCACTGAGTTTTATTTTAAAATACATAAATAAATATTTAATTGAAGAGGAACAAAATATTACTATGGTGTTAAATTTGTATAGATATTTTCAATATATCTCAATCTAGAACATGTCTAGATATTTCTATGTTTATATCTCAATCTAGAACATGTCTAGATATTTCTATGTTTATATTTCAATCTAGAACATGTCTAGATATTTCTACGTTTCTCTCAATCTAGAACATGTCTAGTTTCTAACGTTTAATAATTTTTAAGTAGACGTATTTAAGATATTTTATATTCACAATTTTAATAGATTATTTACTCACATTACTATATAATTATATCAATAATGTCAAAATTTTTTGAAAATAAATAATATATTTGTTGATTTTTAAATAGATGTATTTATTGTTCTTTTATCTACATTCTTAATAAATTGTGTATGCATCTTAAATATATAACTAAAGCAATAGAGCCAAATTTTGATTGAAACAAGAGTTTTATATATTATTTTTTGAAAAAGTTAAATAAGATAAAATAAACTATTTATTACAATTAAACTACTCCAACTACATAGAAACAAGTTGAGATGTGACTTTTTTGATGAGGTCCTTATTTTTGCCACATTCTAAGATTTTTTATAAAATACTAATATATATTTCAAACTTTGAAAATAGATGCCTTATGAAGTACTAGTGTGTATATTTCTCTTATTTTCTCTCCCTTGAGAGTTTTTGTCCCAATAGGTTTTTGAAACTATTGTCAAACCACTAGGATCATTTATTTATTGACATTTCTTAACATTTCCATTGTAAACATTACCCTTTCTACACAAGAGTTTATGTTGAATGGGACCTCCCAATGCCTCTCCCAAAAAGTATTATTCTAAAAGTGGAGTGGATCCAAGCTTTAAATATTATAAATGTTTACCATTTGGATGTCATGGGTGTCATGAATATACTCACTTGATTCAACAATGTCTTACTCTTCTAGAAAAAATAAAATACAATCTTAGAACATTTAAGAAGAAATCAAGACAAAAGAAAGCACACTATTATGAGCAATGCCCAAAATAAAGACAAAATGAGGAAGGTCTATTTTAGTAAAAAAATTCACAAGCAGTTAGTTTTATTTTAAAATACATGAATAAATATTCAATTGAAGGGGAATAAAACATTATTATAGAGTTAATCTAGTATAGATATTTTCAATATATCTTAATCTAGAACATGTCGAGATATTTCTTGATATTTGATGATTTTTTTTCCACGTTTAATGATTTTTAAGTAGACGTATTTAAGATGTTTTTTATTCATAATTTTAATAAATTATTTACTCAACATTATTATATAATTACACCAATAATGTCAAAATTTTATGAAAATAAATAATATATTTGTTGATTTTTAAATAGATGTATTTAATGTTCTTTTATCTACATTCTTAACAAATTACTCGCTCATCTTAAATATATAACTAAAACAATAGAACCAAAAAATGATTGTAACAAATTATTTTCAGAATTTTATATATAATTTTTGAAAAAGTTAAATAAAGATAAATAAACTATTTATTACAATTAAACTACTCCAACTACATACATAGGTAACTAGATAAATGATGGAGCTAGTTTATTTTACTTTGGAACTAATCTATAGTGAATTGGGAAACTTTTAGCAAGTAATAGCATTTTTTTATTCTTCTTTTATATTAATAGGTGAAACGTGTTATAAAAGTTTTATTTTAAATTTAGAATTTGTGTTTAAAATTTTAGTATGTATAGATAAAAGGTTGTCAATTTTAAAAAGGTACAAGTTTTTGTTAACACACTAATGTCATTAGACTCCACCTCTTGTTATGATTGTAGAGTGCCTCTTGTTATGATTGTAGAATCCTAATCAATTGATAGCAAGTGGTAAATAAATAATAAATCACCTTAGAAGCTCTTTGAAACAATGTTGTTGGTGTGAACAAAGGTGTTTCCTATCCATTTCAGCCCCTTGTAGTGTGAACACGGCACATTATCTAACTAGTTCCTAGTTAGGACCTTTTCACGCATGTTTACATGTTAAATTTATTTAGTGAGTTAGGAATCTTTCTAAAAATATCTCTTCTAGACATTTGGGACTTCTTTGAGGCACTATGGAAAATGTAAATTGAGTACTAAATTGGTAATAAATTAATTTAAGAAATTAGGTGTTGGGAAAAAATTGTATCAATAAAAACCATGTGTACTTTATTTTGACATCCTAGCTACAAATGAAGCAAGCAATTAGTGATTGTGTTTTCTTTATGAGTTGCTAGAATTAATGTGCTTTCTTTATGAGTTGGCAAAATTTGTGCACTTAGTCAATGTAATGCCTAGGTCTTTTTGGCATCTGTATTCCTCCTATCTTGCTTGGATCTAATGTTGCATGATACAAGTAGGAATAAAAATATTTATTTTTCTTAAATTGTATTTTTTTTAGTTCAAAACATGTATTCAAATGTTAGCATTCAAATGATTTTTGAATAAGTTTCTCAAATTATGCATTTGTATAACTCTTTACATTGTGGTGTGAAAACGACCATAACATGAGGTAATAGGCTCATCTAGATAAAAAGATATCTTAAAATCTAGATGATTAATTACTGAAGCTTATCCTTTGGGTTTTTAATAAAATACACTTTTATTGTGAAGTTCACAATTTACATGTATTTTTAATAATCTCATATTTTTCTTTATTTATACTCTTCTTAGTTGTTGTTGTTTTTTTTGTTAAGAAATTTAAAAGTAAATTGTCCAGATTTTTACCGGCAGCCACCGACATTTTAAAGCATGGCATATTGTATATAGGGATGGCGGATAGAACTGATTTGATCATAGTGATTCGGCCCGCCTGAGACAACCACCTGTTCTTCCAAATTTATGATTTTACCTGACATGCGTTTATAACATCATTCCAAATTTGAGATTGTCTGCAACCTTTGTCAATCTGAATCCCCAAATATTTGATCGAGAGTTCAAGGATTTTTATGTTCAAATGTTGTGCAATTCTCATCTGGGTCATCTTGGGAGTATTGAAGAACAACAATTGGGATTTTTCTTTGTTCATAACTTGGCCTGATGCCCTTGTATATTCCTCCAGTATGTTTTTGATACCAATTGCTTCCCGAATGGATGCTTCTCCAAACACTATTGTATCATCTGTAAATTGGGAATGTGTAATGGCCTCAAATTGCTCATGGACTTTGATTCCGCGCCAAATGCCTTCACTATGTCTTTTTCTGATTAATCTCCCCAAGACTTCCGCCATAAGAACAAAGAGTGAAGGAGATAATGGACCCCTTGTCACAGACCATTCGTGGCTCCAAAAAACCCATTCAGATTGCCATTGACAAGAATGGAAAAGCTCACAGTGCTAATACAAAACTTTATACATTCAATCCAACTAGTAGGAAACCCAAATCTGTCAAGGACTCGTACAATGAAATTCCATATCACTTTATCATAAGTTTTGGCGACATCGAGTTTGATAATCATACCTTGCAATTTATCTTTATGGAGTGAGTGCATGACTTCGGATACCAGGATGATACTATCCGCGATTTCTCGGCCCGAAGTGAACCCATTCTGATTCTCAGACACAATTTTTGGTAACATTTTTTTCAATCTTTCCGCCATGGCCTTGGATATTATTTTGTAGATAGTGTTGCATAATGATATCGGGCGGAACTCAGACATGGATTCACAGATTTGCTTTTTGGGAATAAGTGTGATAATAGTGTGGTTGATCTCTTTCACAAATTTATGCTTTTTCTAGAATTCTTCAACCACATTCCAAATATCCTTCCCCATGAAGTCCCAACATTTTTGAAAGAGCTCCGCCGTTATGCCATCAAGCCCAGGTGCCTTTTGGGGATGCAAAGAAAAAGTGTCATTTTTAATTTCCTCCAAAGAATAGGGAGCCAGTAACATATCGTAATCAGAGCTAGAAATCTCAGGCTTAATAACTTCCTCGATCAATGGTGTTGTACCCGTCTCCTGCTTAGCCCCCCCCAATATGTCCATGTAATACCTGAGAGCAATTTGCTCAATATCATTGGTCTCTGCCTTCACAATCCCATTCTCATCTTTGATTGAACAAATTTTATTGTTGATCCTTCTGGCCTTGGAGGAAGCATGAAAGAATTTAGTATTGAGATCGCCCTCAGCAACCCATAGTTCCCTAGCCTTATCCTTCCAATATAGTTCCTCCTGCTTTAAGATTTCCATATACTGATTTTTAAGTTTTTTCTCCAATTCAAATTCAGCATTTGTCATTCCGAATTGCATTACCTGATTTCCAATATCTTCTAGCTCATCCTCAATTCTACTTTTCTCCACAAATACATTTTTGAATGACAATTTGTTCCAATATTTAATTTTGTTCTTTAGGAATTGGATTCTTTTCACAAATTTAAAACTAGGAGACCCAGAATAAATATTATCTTCGCTCCACCAATCTTTCAAATTGACAAGGAACCGCTCATCCCGCCACCACATGCTCATTATTTTGAAGATATTCTTCTTGTTGCGAATGTCCTGGGCAATGGATAGGGATATTGGCAGATGATTTGAATCAATTTGGGGGATAATTTCAATTTCCAAGGAATAATTGCAACTAATCCACCACTCTCCCACCAGAAACCTATCTAGTCTTTCAGATATATTGGCAAAGTTTAGCCTCCTATTAGTCCATGTGAATTTTTCGTTCTTAGGAATGATATCAATCAGATTGCAATTTTCTACAAAATCTCTAAAATCCTCCATCACTTTCGAAGGTTTTCTGAGACCTCCCACTTTCTCATCAATATCCAAAAGGGCGTTGAAATCTCTAGCAGCTATGACCTTATCCATTTCTAACTCCTTAATTTGATTTGTGATTTCATTCCAGACTTTTAGTTTTTCCTCAATCTTGATAGGTCCATAGATATTAAATAAAGGGTATGATAGGTTTGTTTGTTTGCAGACAATGTTTCAGACTATCCAATGGTCAAATGAAGCAATAGGATGTACATCAATTTTGGAAGGGTTCCACAAAATTCCCAAGCCCCTAGCCGTGCCTCTGGCATCCTGAAAATGCCTTCCCACTTAAAACAATACTTGATGAACTCAACTGCCTTATCCTTACTTAGCTTTGTTTCTTGTAGAATGAATATTTCTACATCTAACTTGGTCAAGGTCCTCTTGACCAAGCATTTTTTGTCAAGGACCGATAGGCCCCTGAAATTCCATGAGATAATCGTCTTTGACCCCCAAGGGAGGCCTTTCCTCCCTTGGAGAGATTCAAATATTTTAACATACTTACAATACCCTTCTCATTTTCCCTCTGCTCCCTCACTGTCTTAAGGCTTCGCCTCCCTCTTGTGCTTTTCGTGCCCCCTAAGATGGTATTAGCCAATTGACTGATACATTTGGGGTCTACCATATTCAATTCTTCATTATTGTCCAACTCTGATACTTCTGGTTCTAATTCCGAAAGTGCGACCTCAACAGGGGGGGTTTCAATGGGGTATATTTGTATATCGTTGTTCATGTCCACTGGGATGTCTTGCACCAAATTCATCATGCACGCATCTTGTTTCAAAATCATGATTGGTACTTTCAGGTCCCTCCAAGAGTAGAGTTTCCAGAGCCCCTTTTTTCTCTTTTTCCTTCCAAACTTGTTTCTGTTTTCTGGGGGGCGGCTGTAGGCCTTCCTTACAAATATTCTACAATTATCTGAATTATGATATACACTACCACATCTCGAGCAAGTCCTAATATCCTTTTCCACTTCAATATGTTGTTTCCATTCTCCATTTGCTGAACTTAGTGTCATCGAAGAGGGAATTGCTTTGACTGCAGCGATTTTGAGTCTGGCATAGGTATACAAGTCACCCTCTAATATATTTTCATCAATTTACAGTAGGGTTCTGAGGGTTCTTCCAATCTTTTCCAGGCTTGACTCACTCCAATATTCGATTGGTAAATTGAATAATCGAATCCATACAGGTTTATCATAAACAACCAGTTGTGTGGGATCAAAATTCAGCGTCCAGGGCTGCATATACACTGGGTGACTGTTCATATACCAGTTTTTGAGATACAAAAAATGATTTCGTTCATTTTCTTTGGGAAAAACTGCTACAAAGAAACCCTTGGGCAAAAATTTAATCATTATGTTCTTCCTCCAGTTTTCCTCGGTCCAGGAGTGAATCTCCTTTCTTGGTAACTTTGGTCCCACAATTTTTGCGATGATCGCATGACTCTCAAAGATCAAGTTTTCATTTTCAATATCTTCAGATAGGTCTATTTCGATGTCGTCGGTTGGCTTCTCCTTTTCTGTGAGAGGGTGATGAATTTTACTATCCCCATTGTTTTCCACTCCTCCTTCCAATTGCTCTTCACAGGGGAATCCAGTGTTGTTCCAGTCTACTTCCAGAATTCTCCATTTCACGGGCTTGCATAGTCCAGTGTCCACATCTTCTCCATATTGCCCATCTTTTGCGCTCCTCTGCTTCTCGCACCTCTGCCCATCGCTCTGCCTTTCGCTCTTCCTATCGCTCTCTCTTCTTAGTTGTTTTAAATAGTAAATGTGATGATTTGTTCTTATTTATGAATGCTAAATATTTTAAAATTTGATATTTGATTTTATGCAGATTTTTTAAAATATAGGTAAGTTGGCGTCAAACTTTGATTAAAATAAATTATTTCTATAGTTTAATATAGTATTATTTGAAAATATAAAAAAATAAAATAAATTATTTATTGCAAATACAATACTCCAACTACATAGATAGTTAACTAAATAAATGACACAAAGCTAATTTATTTTACTTTGGAACTAATCTATAGTGAATCGGGAAACCTTAAGCAAGTAATAGCAATTTTTATTTTATTTTTAATCTTCTTTTATACTAGTAGGTGAAGCGTATTATAAAAGTTTTTATTTTAATTTTAAAAGTTGTGTTTAATTTTTTTAGTATATATATGAAAATATTGTCAAATTTAAAATAAAAGGTATGAGTTTTTGTCAACATGTACATACAATTAGACTCCACCTCTTTCTACCATTGTAGAGTGTCTCTCGATATAATAAATAAAGCAAACTTAACAATTAATTTTGATAAATAGGAAACTAATTTGGACATTTTGAGTAAAGCAATAGCTTGGGAAGAAATGAGATTTGCTAGGATTCGGTAGTTCTCAAGCCTCTCCAAGTTTTTGATAACACTTTTGAATTTCTATTCTTTAATCTTCTTCTAATGCCTCCATGGGTTTAGTTAGAGGATCTATTCTCCTTCAATCATTTCAATTTTTTTTTACTTGTTGTGGGTCATTTCCCCACAATAAAGAGATTGATGATCTATTGGTAGCAAGGGATAAATAGAAAATAGATCACCTCATAAGCTCTTTGAAATATTATCTGTTAGTGTAGGTTTTTTATTTCCTAGTTGGGTTTTATTTTCCCTTTTGTCCTAGGTTTTTCCTACACTTTTATTAAGCTTGCTTAGGTTAATAAAAATGTTTACTTAAGTCAAGTGGGTATTAACATGTCATCATGCTATGAGGAGGTGCATTTACTATGTTTAGACCATCATGGTGGTCTCTCCTCATTAGTTGGTATTGCCATCTCCACCTCTCGCTTGAGTCTATATAAACATGCTACCTAGCTTGTATTTATACATAGTTGGAGATAGTAATCTGATGCTATATTGCCTTAGAGCACTTCACATCAATTTTCTCTTAGTATCATTGTTATGTTGTTTATTTCATTTGCATTTACAGTTTATTTGATCTATCTCTTTCAATTTGATTTTGGGTTGTAATATGTTTCTCATATTTTCAACATGGCATCAAAGCCTATTTTGGAAGATTGGAGCTTTGTAGTGATCTTGTAAAACTCTTTTATTTTTTCTCTTGCGTTGCATATGATCTGGAGAACAACAAGGGTTTATGAAGACTTGTAAATTTGTGTCATTGCATGTTTGTCTTTCTTTTGATCTGGGTGATTATAGGATTTTGGAGGATTTTGGGAGCATTTATTTTTGTTCCATTGTATCTTGGAGGCTCGAGAAAGTCAAGTTTGTCTTTTGTTTCATCTTTTTGGGAGATCGCTAGCAATAGTTACAAAACGGGGGTTTGTGGCTCGGATCTAGAAGATAGCTTTCAAATGGATCTTTTTCATGCCAAAAGGACGCCACCAATGAGTCCAAAAGAGCCAAAAAAGCCCATTTTCATATAAAGATTGCCCATATTTGGACACCCATGGCTCAGGCAAAAATTTCTTTTCTGGAGGAGCATTTTTATCTTCACCGCATATTTTTTTCATCATTTTTTTGGTGTATTCCTAATGTTTGCATCCTCAAATGGTTGCTCCATAGCCCTACTATGACCCAGGGGTCTTTTTGCCAAGATTATTGACCATTTTTGGCTAATATAAGGTACTAAAATCTGGTTTTTTTGTCTAGGCGTGAATATTGGAGGTTTTATTTGTCTTTTTTTTACCTGTCGAAGACAAAGAGTGAGACTTGACTTAATAGGAGGTCAATTTCTCCTTTAAAATCACATCATTGGATTCTATATTCCATCATGATTCCAACGAGTGGGCATAAGGCCATTTTTGTTATTAGTAAAGTGCAATTTTATTGTTTAAAATATTGATGTATTAAAATATAGGCCATTTTATGGGAATTTGTTTTAGGTGTAACTTTTGATCAGTAGCTCAGAATTGAGTGTCGTTTTTTTGCAAAAGTACATATTTTTTTCATTTCCCATCTAATGGTCCTATTTTTACTTTTAAATGCACTAACTTATTGAAGAAGTTGAGAAATACAACTTCAAAGATCCCAAGAACACCTGCAAGCAAAATACCTGTAACAATAAAAGAATGGAGGCAAAAAGCAATAATGGCTCTGAAGAAAAAGATTATCATTCAGAGAGGGAATAAAATAAAAAGTTACAATACAATCCTTATAAAAGGATAATATGCAACCCTAAAGGGATAAAGTGTATTTAATAATTAGAAATACCTACCATATTATTAAATGCCTAAGTTTATCTTAAGCGTAGAGGATAATAGACTAATAATTAAATAAATAATTATTAGCTAATACATGATAACTCTAACACCCCCCCTTAAGATGAACTTAGGGAGTAGCTAAAAAACTAAATGCATGAAGCAAAATGCAACTACATGAAGAAGGCAAATTTGGGTCCCGACAACAAAGCCTAATGAGGTACCCAATCACAACCAAATCTCTATAAACTGGAGAAATAGAGAAAACCACGTGGGAAAAACTCTACTCCAAAAAGAGATGAAGACTAGTGAAGGACAAAAGAAGCCTCCAAACTAGAGAATGTTCTAGAAGATAGGAACAAAGGATGAACATGAAGAACACCACTGAAGCATGAAGCTGCAAACACTGTCGAAGAATAACTATCGATTTAAAGAACCTCCACTAAAATAGAAGATGATCTGGTAGAGAAGACTATAATCTGCATGAGTACCCTCAAATAACACTGCTCAAATTAGATGGAAAACAAAGGCAAACAACTGCACTCGAAGATACAGATGGAAAAAAAAATTAAAGTCTGAAGAGCTGATCAATCAAAGATGGAAGGTTGCCTCCAAAAATAGGAATGAAAGAGTGTCCATATGGTAAATGATCCATTTTATCAAAATGCATAGGTAACAAGTCACTGCATCCACCTAGTATATAGGAACAAATACTGAATACATAGCTCACTCCAACGAACCAAGGAAGAATTAGCACCAACAGTAGAATCTCCCATAATGTTGACAAGGGAGAGGTGACAAGTACACTGAAACTGAATGTAAAAAAAAACTGCATGACGAAGAACCAAGAACATCGAGGTGCAACAGAAAGTACAAACACATATAAAGGCTAGTGTTGTGGAAGGAACACTCACTTGACACACATCATGAGGATAATGTCCTGGAAGGAACACTCACGTGACAAAGGTAGATGGAAAACAAAGGCAAACATCAAACCCTCCCATGGCACTTTATAATGGAGTGCGGGTACAATAAGGCACAAGATGTGCAAGATCACAAGCATGCAAGGCATAGTGGCACTTTATCTCAGTGTGTTTGCAAAAAAGGAAAATACTTACAAAATGATAACTTCAATGCTCAAAGAAGACAAAAGACTTGAAATACATGAAGAACAACCAACAACAAGTCATGCCACCCAAATGATAATTTTCTAGGAGCTCAAATGTCCAAGTAATTCACCAGAGTGTGAAAACACAAACAACTGTATAAAATTTACTTGGAGTAAAATCTAGAAAAAGTGCATGGACGACTGTGAAGAGATTTGAAAAACCGTCCCAACGTCGTTGGAATTGCGAAAAACGGAGAAACTGGCGAAAAGATGAGCTCGAGACTGAAAACAACACCTCTGAATTCAAATGGATATATAATGTACGAAAAGAAAAACCAAGTGATGAAACCCACAAATCTGGAAAGTAGACGAAACTAGCTTTCCAACGATATCTCATTTTCTAAAAAATGATATTATATGCCCAAGTTATGGCCAAAAGAAAAGAAAAACTGGTGTATAGGGCATAAAGAGGGTCACAGGGGCCAACAAAAGCTTTCGTACCATTGACGTCAACATGACATCATGCTGATTTTAGCAAAATATTCTCTGCATGCCGAAAAAAATAGGTGGCCTAAAAAATGCACTAGAAAAAATATCTGGTGCTCGGAAAAATCCTCCTACTGCATGAAAAAAAATCACTGGTCGAAAAAAGACCAGTCGCCGGAAAAGGGCCCTGGTTGGAAAAAAATCTGGTGGGTGGGGGCCTGGGCAGCTGCGGTAGGACGTCGGTGGCCGGGAGGCGACCGATGGCCGGCGGGCAAGGGCATGGGTGGCGGTGGCAGAAGCGGGGGCCGACAGCAGTGGTGGTCCTGGCGACGACAGCAGGGCGGTGGGCAATAGTAGTAGGGCAGCTGACAGCGGAGCACAGAGCCAAGGGCACGGGACATGGGTTGGGCTAGGTCCACGACCTGTTGCAGGCCATACGAACCTATAGAGGCTGTCGACCCCCCTATGTGCTTCACTTTTTTATAAAAAAAAAAATCACAATGGTGATTGTGTCGCCCTGGGCAAGCCGTTAAACTACCCAAAATATTTTTGTGTTAATTTTTTTTGTTTCTCGAAAAATGTGCCCAATAAGGGCAAAAATAAAATTAAAAAATTCCCAGAGCCAAAGTTGTCCAAATTGGACAAATTTTATATGAAAATGAGGGTTTTGGGGTGTTCTGAGCTCAACAATGAGGTCCATTTGAGCTCAAAATGCCCAAAAATAAAGAACCCCAGATCCAAATAAAAAAACTCTGAAAAAAACTTGAAACCCTCCTCCAAAAAATCTTCTGAAAAATCAGGAACAAGCAGCAGCAGATGTAGGCTCTGATACCATGAAGAAGTTGAGAAATACAACTTTAGAGATCCCAAGAACACCTACAAGAAAAATACTTGTCACAAGAGAAGAATAGAGGCAAAAAGCAATAATGGCTTTGAAGAAAAAGATTATCATTCAGAGAGGGAATAAAATAAAAAGTACAATACAATCCTTATAAAGGGAGAATATGCAACCCTAAAGTTGTGCAACCCTAAACGGATAAAGTGTATTTACCTACCATATTATTAAATGCCTAAGTTTAGCTTAAGCATAGAGGATAATAGACTAATAATTAAATAAATAATTATTATCTCATACATGATAACTCTAACACTTATGAAGCGCCAATTTATTTATTTATTTTTTTATTTACTTTTTTGTGGGGAGGGTGGGGGTCATTTTGCTTGAATGAAAAGAGGGGTTGTCTAGTGTGTTGCATTGATCTTTGCTCTCTCTTTTCCTGCACAACAAACAATCTTACTTTCTGCATTAAAATGGATCAAACTATAGTACCAATACTCACACCCTATAGCTACTATGAGTGGAAGTAAAAAATGACAATCTATATTAAGAAGTTGGGGTTGTTTAGAGTAATTGTGGGTCTTGAAACTGAACCATCATTAATTGCAAAAACGCCAAAATGGTTTAACAAATGTGACAAAGCTTATGGTACTCTATGCATGTATATATCTCTTGATCTTCTTTTTCATGTTGAATCTTGATGCAGGAGCATCCCTGGTTCATAGCAGTATTGCATAAACCAAAAACATTTTCCTTTATGTTTTGTTTTTTGTTTGCAGTTTCAGTTTTCCTTTCCGTGTGTCCCGGTTTTGGCTCACCGGATCCTGTGGAGTTGGATTCTACTTGAAGACTTGATCATCTTTCTTGCTTTTAGACCGCATTGCATTTGGATCACTTATCAGCAAGATATCGCTACCGGTTTCCATGACAGTTTCTTGTTATCAGTTGTTCCTTTGTTACCAGTTGCCTAAGACCTATTCTGGTGAACTACTAAAACCCATTCCAAAGCTTGTGGGGCCTTGAGTGTTGATTTCGATGTTCCTTGGCATGTGGCTGACCTTTTCCCGCAATCTACGTTTCATCCTTTGGATTTTTTGAAAGAATCTCTTGGCAAAGGCCGACCTTGTTTATTTTGCACGTTAGGTCTTGTTCTTCGGTTTTTGATCCCTTTTGGGCCGACTGGATCCTTTGGATCGATATAAATAATTGTAATTATGCTTTAGAATGTAATCAATTAGAATCAATCAGAGAATCAAGTAGCTAGACTGTGCATAGAAGATAGATCTTTCAATTCAAGGTCCCGGTTGTGACCTATTCTACCAGGCATGTGTGCCAGTATGTTGTAACCCGGTTGTTACTAGTTGGATGTAATCAAATTTTATGCAATAAAACTATCTGTTATGCATTCCCTCCATCATATATGTGTGTTTCCGTTGTGTTTATTCTTGCTGACCGGTCTGGATTGATCTCTTTGAGGTCCCTCCTCACCGGTGACTGCTTCAAGTGGTATCAGAGAGAAGTTTCATTCCAGAGATTGTGTGTCCTAATTTTTTGTTGTAGGGTGGCGGATTGTGGATCTGACCTGCAATTGCAGAGGACTAGCGTGAATCTATGGTGCGAAGAGGAGCTGAGAATGGTGGAGCGTGTGGGAATGCAGACCCTATTGTGATGGAGATGTTGCGAGGAATAGCAGTCTGGTTAGAAGCCATGGAGACAGCCTAGAGAAGAGGCCGACATATTGAAGATGTAAGTGAAGATGAAGGAGAAGAAGCCCCGACAGAACAAGTAAACCTATCGACAGTTGATCCAGATGAAGAAAGGTTTTAAGGGTTTTGAGTAGGGCGAACACTAAACCTCATTTTACCCCACCTAAATATGATGGGAAGTTAGATTCGGATGAATTGATGGATTGGATCTCAGAGATGGAGAAGTATTTTGATTTTGAAAACACTACAGAAGAGAGGAAGGTGAAATATCCTTGTACCCAGTTGAAAGGTCATGCATCTCTTTGGTGGGATCGTTTACAAGTTGATGGACAAATAAGAGGTAAAGAAAATATTAATACATGGGATCAGATGATTGCTAAGTTGAAATCGAAGTTTCTATTGGCGAATTATCAAGTGGATTTGTTCCAGAAGTTGCAAAATCTGAGATAGAAGGAATCTAGTGTGAAGGAGTACACCAAAGCATTTTACAAGTTGAACATCATATCCGGAAATTTTGATGATGAAGTTGAATAAATTGAAAGATATTTGAATGGATTGCAGATGTCTATACAAGATGAACTCAGTATGATCAAATTGGAGAGTGTTGAAGAGGCTTACCAGTATGCACTAAAGGCTGAAGATAAATTGAACAAAAGACATGAGCAGAGATTGAAAGGTAGAGGTAGAAGGTTTACCGTAGGAAGATTTAAAGGAGGAAGAGCATATACCAGAGGAAGAGGAACCAATACAGCTCATAAAAAGGACAAGGAAGTGAGCAAAGAAGGTAATTCATACCCGAAGGATGATATAAATTTCTACCGGAGGAGAGAACCGGATGGTTACCTGAATGAGAACTTTGGAAGACAAGACAAGAGGACATTTAGAGGAACTTTATTTAAGTATGGAGGAGAAGGACACAGTACATTTCAGTGTAAGAAGATAGAGGCTACTGAAAGAGCAGCAGTGGTGGAAGAAAAATCCACTGGATCAAACAATAAACCGAAAGATGGAGAATTATTGATAATGAGGAGAGATTTATGTCATACCAAAGGAGATGAAGAGGCCTTGTAGAGGAAGAATATATTCAAGACCAGATGTAAGGTATCCAGTAAGTGTTGTAAAGTTGTTATTGATAGTGGTAGTTCAGATAATCTTGTTTCAGAAGAGATGGTGAATAAGTTAAAATTGGAGAGATTGAAACACCCTAAGCCTTATCAGATAGCATGGATTCGGGATGAACATAAGTTGTAAGTAAGTGAACAATGTTTGGTGAAATTGAAAATTGGGAATTATCATGATGAATTATTGTGTGATATTATGCCTATGGATATTTGTCATCTTTTGTTGGGTAGACCTTGGCACTTTGATAGATAGGCAATACATGATGGGAGGAAGAATACATACACTATTGTGGCCAATGGGATGAAGCAAACCTTGTTACCTTTGGAGGAACCTTTGAAGAATGAAGTTTGTACGAATGCCAAAATCTGTTTAGTAGATGGAAGGAAATTCATGGATGGACTGAGACATGAGAATGTATGTTTTGCTTTAATTCCTAAGAAGACTGAGAGACCAGAATTGGAAGGAGAGCACTTGGAAGAGATAAGAGATTTGCTAAAAGAATATGAGGACATCATTTCAGATAATGTACCTGATTGATTGCCACCTTTAAGAAGTATTAGTCATTGCATGGACTTGGTTCCTAGAGCTAGTTTACCTAACAAAGTTGCACACCAGTTGACACCGACAGAGAATGAAGAACTAAATAGACAAGTGCAAGAGTTGTTGAAGAAATGTTTGATTAGGGAGAGTTTGAGCCCTTGTACAATACCAACAGTATTAGCACCTAAGAAGAATGGAGAGTGGATAATGTGTACTGATTCAAGAGCAATAAACAAGATCACGGTGAAATCGGTTTCATTTGCCTAGGATGGATGATATAATGGACTGTTTGAGTGCAGCAAAATGCTTTACAAAGATAGATTTGAAGAGTGGATATCATCATATCAGGATCCGAGAAGGTGATGAGTGGAAGATAACATTTAAGACAAACGAAGGACTATATGAATGGTTGGTGATGACTTTTGGATTGATTGATGCACCGAGTACTTTCATGAGGCTGATGAATGAGGTATTCAAGAAATTCCTGGGTAAGTTTTCTATTGTGTATTTGGATGACATTCTTATTTTTAGTAAAACAAAAGAGGAGCATTTGTTGTAGTTAAGACAAGTTTTGCAGAGGCTAAGAGAAGAAAAGTTGTTGATCAATATTAAGAAGTGTACTTTCATGAAGGATGAGTTAGTTTATTTAGTATTTGTGATATCTGAGGATGGTTTGAAGATGGACCCTGAGAAAGTGAAAGCAATTGTTGAGTGGCCTACACTGGAAAGCATTGGGGAGGTAAGATCATTTCATAGATTGGCTAGTTTTTATCGAAATTTTATCAGAAATTTCAGTTCAGTTTGTAACCCTATGACTGAGACCATGAGAGGAGATCGGAAGGAATTCAAGTGGACCACTAGAGAAAACAAAAGTTATGAATTGTTGAAGCAAAAAGTGACTGAGCAGACTATGTTAGCTTTACCGTATTTCAATAAAGTATTTCAAGTGGATTGTGATGCAAGTGGAACAATAATAGGAGTAGTCTTGAGTCAAGAAGGGAGAGCAGTAGTCTATTTCAACGGAAGAGATATTTAGTGTATGATCAGGAATTTTATGCCATAATTCAAGCCTTGAAGAAATGGAAACACTACTTGTTGCCTAAGGAGTTTTCATTATATACAGATCACCAAGCTTTGCAATATTTGAAAAGTCAGAGTAAGTCGAATCAGAGACATATGAGATGGGTAGAATTCTTCCAGAGTTACACCTTTTTGTTAAAGCATAGAAGTAGAAAATCTAACAAATTTTATAATGCATTGAGTAGGAGAAGGAATTTGTTGACTGAGATGAGAGTGACAGTATTAGGTTTTGAAGATTTGAAGACCTTGTATGATGAAGACCCGGATTTTACAAAACCTTGGAAAACATGTAGAGAACCAGTTATGGTAGATAGAAGTAAATGGTCGGATTATTTCATTCAGGATGGGATTTTATTTAGGGGAGTTTAGTTGTGCATACCTAAGAGTTCCATGAAAGAGAACTTGATAAAAGAGAAACATAGTGGAGGTTTAGCTGGATATTTTGGCATTGACAAAACAGTTGCATTGGTAAGTGAGTAGTACTTTTGGCCCCAGATGCATAAGGATGTTAAGAGATATGTGCAGAGTTGTAGAGTTTGTCAAGTTGCAAAAGGTATTAGTCGGAATGTGGGATTGTATAAACCTTTGACAATATCGGTAAGACCTTGGGAGGACATAAGCATGGATTTTGTACTTGGATTGCCTAAGACACCGAGAGGGAATGATTCTATATTTGTGGTAGTGGATAGATTTTCAAAGATGGATCATTTCATACCTTGTAAGAAGACATCAGATGCTTTGCATGTAGCAGAACTATTTTTCAAGGAAGTGGTGAGATTGCATGGATTACCTAAGAGCATAGTTTCACACAAAGACACTAAGTTTGTTGGCTATTTTTGGAGAACACTTTTGAAGAAGATGAAGACATATTTGAAGTTTAGTTCTACTTTTCATCCACAGACTAATGGACAGAGAGAAGTTGTTAATCAGAGTTTGGGAAATTTGTTGATATGCTTAGTGGGAGATAAAACCAGAATTTGGGATTTGATCCTTGCACAAGAAAAATTTGCCTACAACAATTCAGTGAATAGAAGTACCGAAAAAAAGACCTTTTGAGATTGTTACTGGAGTACATCCTAAAGGAATATCAAAATTGACAGACATTAGCAGTGAAGACAGGAAGAGTTCAGAAGCAAAATATTTTGCAGCTCACATGGCAGCATTGCATATTCAGGTTAAATAGCATTTGGAAGACATGAACAATAAATATAAGAAGAAGGCAGATGAGAAGAGGAGACATAAGGAATTTTAAGTTGGCGATGAAGTGATGGTATAACTGAGAAAAGAGAGATTCCCGATTGGAACTTATAATAAGTTGCAAATGAAGAAGATTGGACCCTATAAGATTTTGAGGAAATTTAGTTTTGGAAATGCATACGAAGTGGAGCTACCAAATAGTCTTAGTATTTCACCTATATTCAACATTGTAGATCTTCATGAGTACCATGAACTAGAATTCAGTAAGGACAGTTTTGTAGACTTGGAGAAATAGTTGCCCCCGAAGGAACCGGATCAGATTGAAGAGATTTTGGATAGTAGAATTGGGTGTAATATCTAGAATAATTAGTATAAGGAATATCTTGTGAAGTGGAAGGGCAGACCAGTTGAAGATTCATCTCAGAATTCTCAAGTAGAGGTAGACCGCCTTGGTTCCCCTCTCACCCCAACAAAGTGAGAGGCTCACTTTTTCATTAACCCTAGATGTCTGATGCAGGAGCATCCCCGGTTCATAGCAATCTTGCATCAACCAAAAACATTTTCCTATCTTTTTTTTTTTTTTTTGCAGTTTCAGTTTTCCTTTTTGTGTGTCCCAGTTTTGGCTCACCAGATCCTATGGAGTTTTATTCTACTTGAAGACTTGATCATCTTTCTTTCTTTTAGACCGTATCACATTTGGATCACTTACCGGCAAGATATCGCTATCGGTTTCCATGACAGTTTCTTGTTATTGGTTGTTCCTTTGTTACCGGTTGCCTGAGACCTATTCTGGTGATCTATCGGAACCCATTCCAAAGCTTGTAGAGCCTTGAGCTTTGATTTCGATGTTCCTTGGCGTGTGGCCAACCTTTTCCTGCAATCTACATTTCATCATTTGGATTTTCCGGAGGAATCTCTTGGTGGAGGCCGACCTTGTTTATTGTACATGTTAGGTCTTATTCTTTGGGTTTTGATCCCTTTTGGGCCGACTGAATCCTTTGGATTGATATATATATTTGTAATTATGCTTTAGAATGTAATCAATTAGAATCAAGTAGCTAGACTATGCATAGAAGATAGATCTTTTGATTCAAGGTCCCAGTTGTGACCTATTCTACCAGGCCTGTGTGTCGGTATGTTGTAACCTGGTTGTTACCGGTTGGATGTAATCAAATTTCATGCAATAAAACTATATGTTCTCCATTGCCTCCATCATATATCTATGTGTTTCCATTGTGTTTACTCTTGCTGATCGGTCTGGATTGATCTCTTTGAGGTCCCTCCTCATCGGTGACTGCTTCAAATCTACTACAACTCAAAATAATGTATGGAAAACATTAGAAGGGTTGTTTGGTAAACAAGATGAATTAAGGGGACACCAATTAGAGAATGAGCTAATAGGGTTAAATCCATATAATTTTGATACAATTCAGGACTTCTTCACAAAACTAAAGGTTGTAAGATTTCAATTGAAGGCGTGTGGGATAGACAGGAAAGATTCACAATTGATTCTAAACATTTTGTCCAAACTTGGTCCAAACTATTTAGTTTTTGTTTTTACATTCTATGCCACAAAAAGTGCCTTAGGAACTAGCTATAAAATGCCTTCTCTTGATAATTTTTCAAATGAACTCACAAAAGAATAAGATAAGATGATTCATACGGGCACAATTAAGCCCTCTAAATTTCATGCCTTGGCTGCAAATCAGGGTACAAAAGGTCAAAAAGGACCTTCGAAGCAAGAACAGAAACCAACTGCTCCAAAAGCAACTAATGATTCATCTTCTTCAAAAGGTGATAAGCCCAAGAAGGAGAAAACTAAGTATTCCTATTGTAACAAACTTGATCATGATGAACAAAAATGTTTAAAGAAGCAAATTGATTACTTGTCCCATCTTCTCAAAAAGAACAACATCAAGGTGTCTGATTTTGATATATCAAGTTCATCTTAGGAATCTTCAGAGGACACAAGTAAGGGGGAAGAAAAGGGAAAGGCCCTATTTGTTATTGCTTCATAGCCTAATTCCTGGATTATTGACTCAGGTGCTTCACACCACATGGCTTCATCAAAAGATAGATTTTCCTCCTTAGAGTCATTTTTTATGCCATCTATTCTATTAGGTGATGACACTCCTACTTAAGTGCATGGGAGAGGGTTTGTTGACATAGATGAAGGAACATTTTAGGATGTCCTTTATGTTCCATATTTGTCAACTAATCTCCTATTTGTCTATCAGATCACTCACACTGGCTCTGGAAAGCGGGTTGAGTTTACTCCAGACACAATCGTAATCAGTAAGATGCACAATGGATCTACAATTGCAGTGGGAAAGGCAGACCATTAGTCTAGAATATATCACTTTTCTCACTTTGTTCCTAATTATCCTTCACTTGCATTGCTCACTCACTCAAATGAGGTGAGTCATTTGTGGCATCAAGGGTTTGGCCTCTTGAACTACCCCTACTTACAGTAGCTCAATCAACATGACATGGTTATAGGGTTGCCTTCTATTAGATTTTATGATCGAGTTTGTCAAGGATGCATTATTGGCAAGCATCCTAAAGAAAATTTTGATAAAGGCAAAGAATGGAGAGACACACAACTTTTGGAGCTAGTACACAATGATTTGGCAGGACCATTTACACATCCTTCTTTCAATAGGGCCAAATATGTCTTTACATTCATTGATTATCTTTACCAATACACCTTTGTATATTTTCTCAAACAAAATTTTGAGGCCTTTGAATCTTGTCAAGAATTTAAAGCCTTTGCAGAGAAACAATCAAGGAAAACCATCAAGGTTCTACGCACTAATAATGGAGGAGAATATGTCAACTAGAGGTTTTAGCAATTTTGTATCTCATAAGGCATTGATCTTCAACAAATAGTTCTCTACAACACAGCAAAATGGAGTTGCAGAATGTAAGAATCGGTCCTTGAAGGAAATGGCTTATTGCATGATTCACTCCAGGGCAGAGGCCATCAACTGTGCATGTTATATCTAGAATCAGGTTCCTCATTGAGATGTGAAGGGGATAGGTCCTTTTCAATCTTGGACCGATCGTAAACCCACAGTCAAACACTTCAAAGTGTTTGGATCTCCCGCATGGGCCCACATTCCAATAGAAAAAAGAAAGGCTATGAATCCACAAAGAAAGCCTTGCATATTTGTTGGGTATCCAAATGGTGTCAAAGGCTACAAGCTTCTCCATTATACCACACATGAACTTTTCATTGAGAGGAGTGTTCGTTTTGAGGAGGATACCTCCCATTCTTCTTCTGCCACTTCTCCATCTTTCATTCCTATGGAGACATTGCGACTTCATGATGATAGTTCTTCCAAGGATTTAAATCATCCCAATCCTTTTGGGGAGTCTTCTTCCTCCACTTCAGATGATGATGATGAGGATTCATCTTCCTCCTCTCTTAGTCATCATTCAAAGAGTGATGATTCTCCTCCAAATTCTCCTCATTCCCCAACTACTGGGCCTATTTGGGCTCGTCAGACATTAGAGTTAGCTAGTGATTAGGTTGGTGATCCTTCTGATGAGAGAAGAACAAGGTCACAATTCGAGCATGCTCCACATATCTTCTTTGCTAAAACTTCAGATCCACAGTCCTTTTAGGAAGCTTCAAGTGTCCCCGAGTGGGATGCTGCTATGCAGGAGGAGTTCAATTCCTTGGAGAGGAACCATACTTGGGATTCAGTCCCTCATCCTAAGGGAAGGAAACTTGTTCAGTGCAAGTGGATCTACTGAATTAAATTTGTTGCAAATGGGTTGATTGATAAGCATAAGGCTCTCCTAGTCGCCATAGGATTTTCCCAGGTTCATAGGAATGACTACTCTAATACTTTTGCACAAATTACCAAGATGAATTCCATCCAACTTGTTCTTGCTATTGTTGCAACCCATCATTGGTATGTTCATTATATGGAAGTGAAGAGTGCTTTTCTTCATGGTAATCTTCAAGAGGAGATATATATGGAGCAGCCACAGGGATTCATCTAGGATCCTTCACTTGTTTTTTGCCTTTAGAAGTCTCTCTATGGCCTTAAATAGGCCCCTCAATCCTTGTATGCCAGGATGGATTCCTTCCTTTTGTCATTTGGGTTCACTCGGTGCCATTCTGATTCAAACGTCTATATTTTGCAGCAATCAAAACTACCCTTCATGATCATTTCTTGATGTCTGACTTAGGCCTACTCTACTACTTCTTAGGGTATGGGAGATCGAGGGATTCATTGGGTTGAGACGATCCTTAAGACTATGGCTTCCTTAGATTCTTCTCCTTTGGTGCATGCAAGCGGAGTTGAATTTCAGTCCAAACCCTTGATGGATGAATCGTTGAAGGGAACTTCTAAGATCAATAAAGTTAATGGGTGTTTGGAAAGGAGTTCAGATCACCCGATTTTGGTAATCCAACCTAATTCAGTCGTGAAAGATGTTATGTATTAGAGAAATCATGCTCTTATTTGTAAGTTTCTAGGGTTAAACCTTTCTCTCCCAGTTTTGGAGTCATGGACTCATAAGGTTTGGGACCCAGAAGGAGATATGAAGATTTTGGTAGCCGCAAACAATTATTTCCTAGTTGTTTTCTCATGCATGGCAAACCAAAATAGAGTGTTTGAAGGGGTCCATATTTTTTCAATCAGGTCGAGTTGTTCATCAAACCCTAGCATGTGGGGTTTAATTTTGCTAAGGAGCTTCCCTCGCATGTTCCTGTGTGGGTTCGCTTCCCTCGGCTTCCGCTTGAATTTTAGAAAAGTGATTTTCTTCATTCAATTGCCATTTTGATTGGTAAACCTATGGGATCTTCTTCTCAAACTCTATATTGTAAGGTAATTTCCTTTGCTCACATCTATGTTGATGTTGATTTGTATAAACATTTGCCAGATTTAGTTGAGATTTGTTTAGGGGATTATTCTTGGGTCCAACAATTAGACTATGAGACGCTACCCTTTAGATGTAGATTTTGTCATGAATATGGGTATTTGCAAAGGAAATGTTTATGCTTTGATCAGTCAAGGAGGACTCCTAATGGCCCTTCCAATTCTGACCCAAAGATAGATAAAGGGAAGGCTTGAGTGCAATTAGAGCCTCTGTATAAGGATGGTTTTATCCCTGTTAAGTCTTGTAATAGGGGAAGAGATCAAAAGAAGACTTTGAGGGACTAGAAAGAATGATGAGTTCTATAATCGGTTTGATGTGCTAGATGATTTGACTCAGGAAAAAGGAACTCCTATGGAGCTATCTTCAGAGGCTAAAGATATGGGCAAAGATGTAAATGTAGGTGGGGTGGGAGATGTACCTTCTTTGCCTTTGATGATCTGTCAAGTTGGACAGATAGATACTGACTTGTCTCCACATCCCCCAGTTGAGTTGGATCGTAATGGGAGGATGGTGCCAAAGGGGAATGTTGCAACTAGTGATCAAGTTGCTTCTCCAACAACAGGGAATCCTAACTCTAGGAAGAACAGTAAGGTCTCTCGTGGGCTAGGTTTGTAGCAAAAATCTTTAAAGAAGGGACCTTTAGAGAAATTTTTTAAGATAGGTCATAAAACGGACCAAGAGAAAGTTAAGTTGATGGGTGATACTTTGGTGGAAGCTGGGTCAATGAAATCCATTGATTCACATTTCTCCCAGGTTCATAAATGATAGTGCTATCTTGGAATTTGAGGGGTTTGAACAGTGTCCCTAGACAAAAGGTTGTTCAAGATTTGATTGTTGCTCATTCCTCGGATGTTGTCTTTATGCAAGAGACAAAGTTGTCAGTGGATGGTATGTTGGATAAGGCTCCTAGAATTTGGCCACATGGCTCTTGTCAATGTATTAGGGCTCATGGTAGTTCTGGTGGGCTGACTTATTTTTGGGATCCAAGAAACATGGTCCCTCTCTAGTGGATTTCATGTCTCTCCTCTATTTCTCTGATTGCTTCTAGTTTAGGGTTAGGTGAAATTTGTATGTTCACTAATGTTTATGCTCTTATTGATCTTTTGGGTAAGTCTCAGTTGTGGGATCATATTAGATATGTTCGATCTCTAGTGCCCTTCCTTCCTTGGATCTTGGTTGGAGACTTCAATGCCATCTGTTTCCTGGATGAGAAAAGAGGGGGTGTTTCCTGTCTCAACCCCTCTACTATCCTCCTTAATGCCAATATGGATCTTTTGAATGTTATGGATGTTAAGCCAAATAGTGGTGTCTTCACTTGGAACAATAAGAGGTATGGTGAGGAGGCTATCTCTAAAAGGTTGGAAGGGTTCCTAGTTTCTTGCTTTTGGATGAGAGTTAATTGGTCTACTAGCTTAGAGATGTTATATTGGAGAGGCTCAAAGCATTTGCCAATCAAACTTTCAGCAAATTCCATCAAAGTTTTAAAGAACCCTTCTTTCAAGTTCCAACATATGTGGTTGTGGGATCTTTCTCTCCAGGACCTGATTCCTATTTGGTGGCTCGAAGGGAATCCTACCCATGGTTGGGTGATGTACTCTTTTGTCAAAAGGTTGTAGTATGTCAAATATAAGCTTAAGCGATGGAATAAATAATGTTTTGGCAATATTCACTCTAATAAAATAAATGCTCAAACCCAGTTGGATAGTATTACTCGCCTAATTTGTGATCAGGGTCTTACCTTGTTGAACACAATGTGTCACTAATTCACCATTAACCGGTTGAAATAGAATGCAGTGTGTGTCGACATCAATGCCAAAGGGGGAGATTGTTGGCATTGTATTGTCATTGATGTCAACCGATTGACTTCTCCTACATTCAAAACTCCTATGACCAAATCCATTACACTTATAAAAGACAACATTCATATCCCTGAGTGTAGTGAATGGATTTCTACTTGCAAAACTCATAGGGGGCTTATTCATCAATCTACATTAAGCTATCCTATGTCCAAACTTAATACATTGGTAACAATAACCATGGAAGTTGGGTACATACCAGTCTTGTTGCTTTGCACCATCAAATTTTGTCTCCCTGGATGTCTTCTTCTCATGTTATGGACTTTCATGAATCCTTCTTTATCAACTTTGGGCTTCCGGTTAGAGTCAGCATATTAGTACATTGACTGTGGTTTCTGGTTCACAGTTTGAGCATACTAGTTTACAGGGTGATTCCTTGTAGCTTCAACATATGTCTTCTTCTCGGTACCCTTGCTGACAATGAAGATTTGTTTTTATTTGCTTTCACTTGAGGAGGTAAATTGTATCTCCTTACCAGATGTGTCTTTATTGTTTGAACTATGTCCTTCTTCAAATCCTAGACCACTGGTATCTTTTGAGTGCTTTTGATTGCTCAACATCTTGTCCAAAGCTTCAATATTGCCCTCAAACTTACTTCTCATTTTCAATTCATCCTTGCTCTTTTCAAGCTCCTTTCTGAGCCTCACAATCTCTTCTTCCAACTTTTGATGCTCCTGCTCCTTCTTCATCAAATCAGAGGATGTAACTTCACATATCCTCTTGGTCTCTTCCACCTAAAGTTTCAAATTTGAAATGACTTGATTGGACTCATCCAAGGATTGCTTCAAAAGATCTTGTTCTTTTGTAGCAACATGCTTGATCTTCTTGAGTTCTCTTTTTGTCTTACTCAACTCCTCAAGAGTGATTATAAGCTCACCTTCTAGATCCACTTCAACTTCAACATCTTCATCTTCCTCATCTTCAACAATCGGTCCATCTAGTGCCATAAAGAGATTAACTTCTCTTTCATCCTCTTGGAAGTCATCTTCTAATGCACTTTCTTCATCTGTGGCATCATCCTCAAAGGTATATAGGCTATTCTGCTTCTGGTAGCTTCTTCTTTCTTGTCGGTAGACCTTCTTCTTTCTATCCTTATCGGGAGATCTATCAGAACTCTTCTGTTCATCTCCACCAGTATCACCATAGGTATATTTAGAAGCAAAGTGTCCTATTTTACCACAATTAAAGCATTTGAAGGGCAGTTTTCCTTTATACTTACCGGATCCTCTTTTGAAATTCCTTACAAAGTTTGTCGCCTCTGCAACTGAGTCTTCACTGAATTCTTTATGAGTGAATTATTCCTTGCCCCTTTTTATGGAGTTGAAAAAAACCTCTTTCAGTGATGTTCCTTCACCGGTTGTCCTCATCTCATAAGCAGTTAAGGAACCAAACAACTCATCCATTGAGAATTTTTTTAAATCCTTGGCTTCCTCTATTGCATAAAATTTTGTGTCATACTTGGATGTAAGTGATCTGAGTACCTTTTTGACAAAAATCTCATCAGATATATCTTCTCCAAGTCCGTTGATGGCATTCATAGTTTCATCAACTTTGTGAAGGTAGTCTGTAATTTTTTCTTCATCTTTCATCATCAAGCCTTCAAGACGACCTCTTAGAGCTTGCAGCTTAGCCTCCTTGACCTTGACATCTCCTTCAAATAATCTTTGCAATTTATCCCAAGTATCCTTGGCGGATGAGCAGTGCATAATATTAACAAATTCATTATCTGAAAACCCACTTAGAATGGCATGCTTGGCCTTAACATTGTTCTCATACTCCTTATTGGCATCAGGATCTATCGATGGAGCATCTGGGACAGTATACCCATTCTTTACAGACATCCAAACATCAAAACCTAGGGAGGACAGATAGGTTTCCATTCTTCTACTCCAGAAGGCATAGTTGGCTCCATCAAACATGGGAGCTTTGGAGGAGGAAGATTCATTCCTTTCCACTGTGTTCCTAAACCAGAATCTACCCAAGCTGGAGAAATATTTGATCAATAGGGAGCCTAATGCTCTGATACCAATTGTTGAACACATGTGTCACTGAGAAGGGGGGTAAATCAGTGATTTTTAATCATCCTAACCTTTTAGACCTTAGTGTGTGTACCAGTTAGCAGTTCAAACACTAAATGAGTAAACCGGTTAGACAAGGAAAAGATCAAGATGTAAGAACACGCAAAAACGCATCACACAACACCGGTTATATGAGGAAAACCCAATGTGGGAAAAACCTTGGTGAGAAATGTTACTGGAGTCTACTGCTCCAATCCAGCCTCACAAGTAAAACTGAATACAAAGTTTAGGGCACCAACTCAAGGAGCACCAACCCCTAATTTTAGGGCACCAACCCCTACACTGAGCACCAAATCAGTTATATACAATGAAATATAAACTTATTACAATGTGAGAACCTTGTTACAAATGGATTTTGTAACACCTCCAATGAATACACTCCACCGATTATTCTGTCTTACTGCTTCTTTTGCTACCAGTTCACTCTTCACTCACTCTAACCCCTCTCTAGTCAACCTCTACCTTTCTTGATCTCCTCTGATCCTCACCCTGCACTCTATCACCCTCTAATGCCTTCCTACCAGTTAAATCTTTGTCGATACCCTTGATTGTTAACTCTATAACAGTTCACCGATTTCCTTGTTTCTACCGGTTAAAGCCCCTTACTGGTTCTACCTTCAAACACACGATCACTTCAATATTTTTTGATGTGCTCTCAAATGGATTATTTCTCTGCTCGCTCAAGCACACACCTCTCTCACAACTGGCATCACCTCCTGAATCTTTGATCTGCATATTTATATATCAGCTTTACCGCCAAGATGCGATATTCAAATATTTCTTGCCTAGGGTTTTCTCCATCGACCCCGATCTATCGTAGATCCAATCAGATCTCATCTCGATGATATATAGCCTGCAACTAGTCAAATATCACCATCTTTTTCGCTGCTTCCAGTGCATGTTTTCTATTAAATGCATTTGTGGTTGCTTTCACCAACTCTAATCTATACTTAGACACTTTGCATCGATGAATTGGATCTTTGTCATCTGATCTGCCTAAAGCCACATCCTTCTTCACTCGACCCGTGAATATTATTTGATGTCAACCTTTTTCCATCTTGTTGATACCTACCTCATTCAATACACCAACTTCTTCATTCACTGACCTCTACAAGTTAGTTTATGTGATCTGCCACCTGGAAGCCATGTGTCATCTCTGTCGGCATCCATCTCACTACTCAATGTGTTGGTTTAGACTTAGTCATCGACCACATCATACACTACTGGTGCTTACCTACCAGTTCACTAACCCTGTCGGTTATGCCATCGTCTTCTCTGCTCTACCAGTGAATCATGTATGCTCGATTATTAAAATCACCAATCCACAACAGGTTTCCAGGGTGAGTCACTAAGTCTATCTCCATTTGCACTTTGATGCATACCGGTAGCCCTATTTTTCGGTGACAGTACACCTTCCTTTATGTCGGTAGAATCCTTGATGACACCATATTATCAAATTTCAACTATCATGCACCAGAATACATCTACCTATTGGTTGACATACTTACCAGTGGATAACACTTCTCCTTGCATACCAGTGATCGTATTCCTCTTATGTTGTCCCTTGCTTTCTTACTGATGGATAATGTTACTGCCTGCATGTCGGTCAACCACCTTGCTTACATGCCATCATATCGGTTGACCATACAGGTTGACATCAATGACAATATAATGCCAACATACCTTGGAGTTGAAAAGCAAAGAAGAGTCTTCCATCAAGGAGAGGAATGGGAACTTAGAGAGGAATTTTTTTGGAAGCAAAAGTCCTGTATTGAGTGGCTCCAAGAGGGGGACAAGAATACTTATTTCTTTCATTATTCAATCAAGGCAAGACAGAATGGAAATCTCATTACTTCTCTTGTGTCTACTGATGGAGTTCATTTCTCCTCCATAGTAGACATGTCCTGTGAAGCCTCCCATTATTTTCAAGCTTTATTTACAAAGGATTCTCCCCCAGCTTATGAGGATGAAAGATCTATTATGGCCTGTATTCCCGATTTGATATCTTTGGAGATGAATGGTGCTCTTATTTGGCTCATCACACTTCAATAACTTGAGCATGTTGTGTTCCATATGAAAAAAGGTAAAGCACCTAGCCTTGATGGTTTTCCTATTGAGTTTTTTAAGGAATTCTGGGAGATTATCAAACTTGATCTGTTAGAGGTAGACCAAGAATCTCACGTAAATAAGAAAATGTTGAGAGCTATGAATTCCACTTTTTTGGCTCTCATTCCTAAAAAGGATGGTGCAAACAAGCTTAATCAGTTCCACCCTATTTCCCTATGTAATGTTGTATACAAAATTATCACTAAACTGATTGTGGACCGGTTGAAGGTTTGCCTAAATGCCTTGATATCTACTAAGCAAGGGGGATTTTTTGTTGGTAGATAGATTTTTTATGGTATTGTGATTGCTACAAAGGCTATTCATTTTATGGCGACCTCCAAAGAGAAGGCCATGTTCATCAAGCTTGACATGGCTAAGGCATATGACAAAGTTAAATGGTCTTTCCTTCAAAAGGTTTTATTCGCCTTTGGTTTTATTATAGATTGGGTGAACTAGATCATGATTTGTGTTTCCTCTACTTTTTATGTTTTGATCAATGATGATCCCTCTGAGTTGTTTAGGGCTTCTAGGGGTCTCAAGTAGGGAGATCCTATATCCCCTTATTTGTTCATCATCATGGCTGAGGGGCTTGGTAGATTTATCCATTCCCAAGTTTAGCTAGGTCTCCTTCAGGGCTAGAGATGGTAAGAAAATTCCCCTCCCATCTCTCACCTTCAGCTTGTGGACGATACTTCATCAATGGGTGTGGCTAGAATTATTGAGGCAACTAACTTTAGCAAAACTTTGGACATTTATTTTGGTTGCCTCGGGTCAAAATATTAATGAAGATAAGTCTTCCATCTTTTTTTTTAATACCCCTCATTTGATCCAAGCTAGAATTGCCTATATTCTTCGCTTTCAAATTGGGTCTCTCCCCTTGCTTTATCTTGGTGTTCCTCTTGAGCTGGGAGTCCATCGAAGAGAATTTTGCAAGAGATTTTGGAAAAATTTTGCAAGAAGGTTAATCATTGGACCTATAATTGGCATTCCACTACTGGAAAAGTGACTCTTCTGAAGGTTGTTGTGAAGGCCATGCCCTTATACAGGTTCTTTGTTCAGGGGGCTCCTTCTATCTTTATCAAAGACTCTTTTCCATCAGTTCCTTTGGTTTGGTAATCTTGTTTCCTCCAAATGGAGTTTGGTTTACTGGGACCTTGTTTGTAGGCCGAAGCATGAAGGTGGTCTTGGGCTCTGATCAACCAAGTTGTTTTGTCAAGCTCTTACTGCTAAGTTGTATTAGAGGTGGTGTACTTGCTAGAATCAGGTGTGGGCCAAACTTCTCACTTATAAGTACCTGTCGGGGGTTTGTGATTCTGAGATGCCTTGATATAGTTTGTTAGGGAAGGGTTCTATGATTTGGGATACCCTTAAGTGAGGGGCTAAGCTCATAAAGATGATCTTTTCTGGATTTACAATAAGGAATCTTCTTCTCTCTTTTGGCTTGATTCTTGGGATGACCATCCTCCGATCATACATGAGTTTCCTCGTCTTCAACCTCTGTATAATTGTATGATTGCTACTAGATGGAATACAGTGGAGCATTTTAAGACTATTAAGTTTAAGGGTCAGATTAAAATGATGTGTTGGAAGGACCCTCAGATGTGGCCTTTGGAAGGAAATATGGAGGATCGTCTGGAGTTGGCTAGGATTCTGGTTGACAGACCTTGCAGCTCTCTTAAGGATGGGGATGTTCTTTCTTGGGGCCCAAATCCTAAAGGTAAGTTTACGGTTTCTTCAAGGTATTTAGAATTGGATAGGAAAGTGCATAGTTTAGCTATTGTTTCCTGGTGGAAGCATGTATGGAATGGATTTTCATGGCCTAAGTGTAATTTTTTCATTTGGTTGGTGGTTTAGAATAAGTGTCTTACCTGAGAAAATTTGCATAAGCATGGTTTCCAAGGCCCTTCTATCTGAATTTTATGTAATAGTAATGAGGAGTGTACCTCCCACCTCTTTTTTCAATGTCAGTATGTCAGAGAGGTTTGGCATCAGTGGTGAGCAATGTGGAATCATGTTTGTGTTCATGCTACTTCTCTAGCTAGGTTATGGGAAAGGATGGGTAGACCACCTATTCGGTCTTCTTTCTTCCAAATTGCTTGGGAGATTGGCCCCTCTCTCATCATCTAGAACATTTGGCTAGAAAGGAATCACCACATTTTTCAAAAGAGTAGAGTTAGTAGCAGCTTCTTATAGAGAAAGTTTATTAACAGGCTCTAGGAGACTATTCAGCTAAGTGTGACCTTTCAGTTACTGTAGACACCTAAAATTGTCCAGTCTAATTAAATAAATACTTTATTTATTTAATTACTTGAGCCTAATTCTTCTATTAATTAGATAAATCTTTATTTATTTAACTAATTCATTTATCCTCTTCTAGCCTTATTTCTCATTTAAATAAATACATTTATTCATTTAAATTATCCTTTTCCTAAATTAAATAAATATCTTATTTATTTAATTGATCCCACTTCCTCTATTAATTAAATAAATCTTTATTTATTTAATTATTTCATTAACCTTTTCTACCCATGACACATGTCATTCATCTCTTAATTCATACACTACCTACCCTCTCATTATTTTCTTATTTCTTTTACCTACCCTCTAATCATAGCCGACCATTTATCTTTTACACCTCTCAATCTTATCCCTCCATTTCTTATAGTGTCTTCTATATAAGGAGATGCTTTCTTCATTATCAACCTCGCTGACTACCCCCTGACTCCAATCTCAATTACGCACCCGACTACTCTACGCTTTCAAACTTTCATATGCGATCAAGCCTACTTGAAACCACATTTTTGTTCTTTGTTGAGCTCTTGTGCACATATAAAATCTGAGAGAAAATATATCAAGCAAGATCAATGGAGATAGGAAGAATGGAGATCCAAACCCTATTGGACATGTGATGGTATAATCTTTGTGATTTCATTTGATTTGCATTGCCTTAGGTAATCGTCATATGTTATGGTGGATCTTTGTTGTTGTTAGGCTAGGGTTTTGTGGTTGAATCTATTTAGCCTTTCAATATTGTTGTTATCCATTTTCACCGTAAACATTTTGGCATGCCCGGTGGGACTCTTGTCCCTTTTGCATTTAACATCTTTTGTTGTAGATTTTGTGTTTTGAAGTTGCAGATCTGACATTTACGACAACATTTTGATATTTTCGCGTTTGCGTGCTTTTCGGATCGCGTTTTTTATTTTTTGTCGCGTCTATGACATCTGGAATCGCGTCTATGCTTTCGATAGTATTTTATTTTTTTTGCAGATTCCAGGAAACGCGTCTATGTTCCCTAGTCACGTCTGTGAATTCTTCAAGCACGTCTGTGTTCAGAAACCATGTCTGTGTCAGATCTAATCGCGTCTACGAATTTATAAGGCGTTTGTGTTTTTTTAACCGCGTCTGTGTGCAATTGTTGCATTTTGATTTCAGATCTAGTTTTTCATCATTTGGATTTCAAATCTGGTTTATATTGAGCTAACATCTTTAGATCTAGCTAACGAAATTGGTGCAGCTTGTCTTGAAAGCAAAATCGTTTTGTTGAAGGCCCCTATTTCACAAAGTCTTTTGGATCAAAAATTTACCTAACTTGTGTGCTTGCAGGAAGGGGTGATCATTTGAAACAATCCAAACTACTAATGAATCTTTGTTGCAGGATCTTAGCAAGATTTTTTTTGCTCTTTATTGTGTGCCTTGTTTTCATAGACTAGCAAACACTTCAATTGGTGCACTAAAATTGAACCAGTGTCTTTTGTCCCTTGAGCAATAGGCTCTTTTTGTTTGATCACTAGAGGGCTTGTCTCCCCGTGTGGTCATTAGGACTACTAGTGAGGAGAGAACGACCCAAGTGGTAGCGAGGAAAACCCACCTCTTCCAAACCACTATAAACAACTGTATTCATGGTGAAAACTATGGATAATGTGTGTTGATTAGTTCATACCGACACTATGTCTCCCCATAAACCTGTTTGATCAAATTTATTTGATCATTTGTAGGGCGTAACCCTTACCGGTTGGGAGCCTTCTGTATTTACAGAGCTAAAAGTGTCACATGTATGGCCACATGAGCGGATGCCCCTAATAGCACCTTTTTGTTTTAGAAGCCAAAATCCTTCTAGTTGTTGGGTCAGGAGGTCGGACCTCTGGAGCGACCCACACACATACAGTTCTTAGAAGAGATACAAAGTTCACCACGAGGAGTTTTCGTGGGGACTGATGCTTGGCTACCCCGAGAAGTGAGTGTCGAGGGTGGAGCCAATGGGGTCAAGCATCTAAGTATCTGCTCTGAATAGCATAGCCTCAAGGGAAACTCCATGTGGGATCAACAACTATTGTCCGGCCAGCCATAAGAATTGTGCTTTACTTATTTTAAACATTCAAGATCAAACATCATAACATTGTGTCTTTTGTGTCTTCAAGTGTATGCCAAACAATTTTACATCAAACAACACACTTTTCTTTGAGTCATTTTTGAGTCTAAACACTTGCAAACATTGAGTCCTCATCAACATTGTGTCCTCTTGTCACAAAAAACAATCAAACATTCAGATTTGGTCACAACAGGTCACTTCACAGATTGGAAAAATTGTACTCAGTTTTCAGAAACGCGTATGTGTCTGACAGAGTCGCATCTTGAAGGGCAGAAACACGTCTATGTCTTTTGAACAACATTGCACTTACAACATCTCAGAAACGCGTCTGTGTCATATAACCACATCTGTGAAGGGCAGAAATGCGTCTGTGTCTTTTGAACAACATTGCACTTACAACATTTTAGAAACGCGTCTGTGTCTGATAGAACCACGTCTGTGTCATTTAAGCGCGTTTGTGTCTGACAGAATAGCATTTGTGTCATTTAAGTGCATCTGTGAAGTATACAAGCATGTTTGTGTTCAGAATTGAAAACTCTCATAATCCAGCAAACAAGAATAGTCAGTTTTAGACTTATTGAGCTTCCTAGGTATCTCTCTGGGTTTTTCATCTAGTATTCAACCTATCTTTGGGTCTCACAAAATCCATCATTGCTTTACACCTTGCATTACATTCACATTTGTCTAAACTTGAGTCAAAAGGTCACTTGCTTGTCCTCATCATACTTTGTCAACACATTACATACAATAACATTTTGCTAAGTGGTCCCTCATCAAGGTCTATCACCTTTGGGTCTCATTTGGTCTTACTTAGAGTCAAGGTCAACTTACCTCATCAAGAGAAACTATCATCTCTTTGGAAGTCACACCTACTCTACTACATACATACTTGGTCTTACACTTTGGACATTGCAAGTAAACTTCAGATTCATTTACATTCCATCCAACTCTTGGTCTTCCATACTCTTTCCATTTTCATCTAGTCTCACACATCTTGGTCAATACCTAGTTCATGGTTGAAACCCGTTCCCAAAAATCTAGGAGAGAAGCTAAAGAGGCTCAAGAGTCCGCAAACATGAGTTCCTATGAGTATGACAATGATATCTTTTTCAATTCTGATCATACTACATTACCTGACATGGATGCCTATAGAAACATTCCAAATATTGAGCACATGGAAACTACAAACAACAATGATACACACAATGACAATATGGACAACTTTTCCGTACATTCAACAAAAGTGGAAGACACCATTATGGATCCCCATTTCAATCAATTGGTTGAGGAAATAATGAGGAGAGATAGACAATACTTCTTACAAGTGATGGCACAAAGTGGAGCCAAGATCCCTCGTGATTTTGACATGTGTCAAATAATGGAAAATCAACCTTGACAACAACCTCACCTCAACATGGATCAAAGGAGGCCTAATAGTGGAGGCAATAGAGGACCACATCTTGTGCCTGAATCACCATCATCTTTGTTTCAAAAAATAGAGGTCCCATACACACATGGTTAAGCATATGATACTCACCTTCGCAGACCATTATGGAAGTCTTATGCAGAAAAATATGCTCAATCACATGCAAATGCTAAGGACCAACCACCAAAGCAATTGGATATTCAAAGGCATGTTCAAAATTTGGACACAAGGAAACCCCACGTCAAATTTGGGGGCAACACACTAGAACAAACTCATGACATTTCTGTAGAGTATGGTATACATGGACAAAGCAGATATTACATTCCTCATCATGGCTTTATAACAGGTGGTCCTTATACGTAGCATCACTATAGACCTCCTCCATATGAACATGTGTATGATCAATATCATCCATATATGCAACATGCTTCTCCTCCACCTGGTGGTTCAGACATGGGGTATGGTCCAAGAGGTCGATCTCCACCTAAGAATAATTTGGAACAGCAAATCAAGGACTTACAAAAGAAAATGGAGGACATAAATACACCGAAGCCAACTTACACAATGAGAGACATATGTCCCTATCCATTTGACAAAATCATTCCAATGCCTCCATTTCCTACACACTTTGTGACGCCTAAGTTTGATAAGTATAGAGGAAAAGGGGATCCTAAGGCACACATAAGACAACTTTTCATAGCTTGCATTGAGGTAGCAGCAGAAGAGACATATTTGATGAGATTATTCCCATAGAGCTTAGGTGATCAAGCTATGGAATGGTTCTCCCAACTCCCACCTGGAATTAAGTCTTGGGGTGATCTAGCAGAGGCATTTATTCAACATTTCTCATACAACATAGAGACAGACATATCAATCACTACTTTGTGCAACACCAAACAAAAGGATGGAGAATATTTTTCATCATTTTTAAAAAGATGGAGAAATCTAGCCAGCAGATGCTCTTGTGAAATTCCACAAAAACAAATGGTAGAGATGTTCACCCAGAATGTCAACAAAGACATTGGTTATGACCTAAGAAAAGCTTGTTTGTCCACCTTCAAGGACATCATTGAAAAAGGCTTAGCAACAGAAAAGGTCCTAATTGAACAAGGAGTCATTAAAATATTTAAAGAAAACAAAGAGGACTTTAAAGGAAAAGACAAGCCAAGATTTTGGAATAAAAACAAGAACACAGTCAATGATGGTGTTGTGGATGCCAATACAGTACGACCCAAAATCATTTTTTTCTGGATCAAGCTCTACAAACAATCAAGTGAATACTCAAACAACTTCCAAATCACGAAGGAAGTACACTCCATTGGGAGAACCACTTGAGTCAGTTTTCAAAAAGCTAGTGGCAAACAAGATAATCACAATTCCAGATTTTCCTCCATATGAGCCAAAGGTCAAACCAAATTGGTGGAATGATGATGAATATTGTGAATTTCATAAGAGCAAAGGTCATAAGATAGGAAATTGCCATCGGCTGAAGAACATCATACAAGAACTTATTGATAGAGGTGACATTGAGATTGAAGGACACTCATCCAATCAAGAACATGAGATGTTTAAGGAACCATTCCCAAAGCATGACAAGGGAAAAGCCAAAGCCACACATAAGCAGACCAACTATACCAGAGCATCTTATAACTATGATTCAACTATCAATCACATTTCGATGGACAATTATGTCCCTACCATTATCATCAAGGACAAAACGCCTGAGAATTATACCCAAAGACCCAAGATTGTCTTAAAAGGAATTGGATCTTCTTCCGAACCTACCTCTGAATGTAATGTTACAACTTGTCAAGGTAAATTCACTTTGCAAGGTGCTCCAGCTAAAAACACTTCTTCCTCATCAACCAAACCTGAGTATGACCTTGTAGAACAGTTGGGGAAGACACCTGCGCTTATCTCAATCGTTGAGCTCTTACACATATCCCCCGCACATAAAGCTATTCTTGAGAAAATATTGAGAGACACTTTTGTCCCTACTGATCTGAACGTGGACCAATTTCAAGCCATGGTGGGATACCTTTCCATTCCACACTCCCTTACATTCACAGAAGCCGATGATGCCTCTGTAAGTCAGCCACATAATGCACCATTACACATTGAAGCCTTCATACACAAACATCGAATAAAACGAGTCCTGATAGATGGAGGAGCAGGTCTACACATTGAGCACTATTAAACAATTGGGATATTCAAATAAAGCTATGAATTCTACAAACAAAATTACCATCAAGGCATATGATGATGAAGAGCGTTCATCCAAAGGCACAGTCACCTTGCCTCTCAGAGTTGGGTCGGTTACAAAGGATGTGGTTTGTCAAGTCCTAGACCTGGATCTCACATACAATATATTACTAGGACGTCCTTGGATTCATGAAATGAGGGCAGTCCCATCTACATATCACCAGTGCATTAAGTTTCCTCACAACGGAGTTGAAATAACAGTTAATGGTGATCCTAATCCATTCATATACTACAATAACTTGAAACCAAAAACTAAGACGATCATTCCAAGTAATAGGGAAGTTGTCCCTTCTTCTGCATACATTGATCCTGAATCATTAAAACCTTTGACATCAAGACAAGGTGAGCTTAAAGGGAAATTTCAGGACAAGGGCATGGGTGAATACACTTTGAATCAAACCATGTGCTTACAATAAGTTATGAGTTCACCAAAAGAATATGGAAGACCACATCCTAATAAGCAGGTATCTATCATTATACTCAACTGGGACCCTACTATCTTTCAAAGATGGGGTGAACTGGAAGAAGAAGACTTATACAAAATGCTTTACAAAGATCCTGAAAATGATACACAAGATCACATTAGCCTACCATGTGAAAAGTATGGCAAAGGATTCAAGATCCTACAAAAATTTGGGTATGATGGAAAAAGTCCTCTTGGCTTAAGAAAGGAAGGCATTATTGAACCTTTACAACCAGAATTAACATTCAAAAAGGAACGCTCGAAAGGACTTGGTTTCATGTCTTCCAAGGAAAACATTCGAAAGACGGAAGAAGCATTACAAATCAAAGCTGCCAAAATTCAACAAGATAATCGCTATTCCACAAACTCCAATGAATGGGAATGGGATTCGGACAAATCCTACAGTGACTATGAACTCACCGAGACATTTAGAGAACCAGATGAACCCACAGAAGAAGAGGAATTTTATAGAAAATTCAAGGTTGGTCAAGAAAAAACCCTTGAGGATCCCACACAGTCCTTGCCTCTAGGTTCTAGGTCGAAATCACGAAGAACAAGAGCACCTATCCTGGAATGTGCCACTAGTGATGACAATTTGGATTTGTTCACGATCGAGACAGATGAGGAGAGTGCCAATGATGACCTCGATGACTACCTCGACATACCTAAATATAACTGCATTTTCACTCTTAGCCCCACTAACTTCGAAGACATCAAAGGCCTTCCCCTTGTTCACCACCAACTCATTGACTGGGACCATAAAGGACCTGCACAGTTTGACACATTTCAAAATGATGAAGCTTTTATTGATTATCTAGGCATACGAGATGATCTTCCCCCTGGGGACCATAAGGCAGGATACACTATAGAACTCAATAGCGTGGCATATTTTGGTGAGGGTGTCGAACCTTCCAGTCGTAAAAACATAAAAATAAAAACAAATCAAGGGTCTTATGGCGAAAACCACGTTGTGGCGTTGTCTGACCCCAAAAAAGTAAAAAGAAAGGACGTATCTGAGGGCGAAAACCTCTCTGAGGCACCCGAGGATGGAAGACTCGACATTCTCCTAGCACCCTATGAAGAAAAATCATCTATGTTGGTAGAGGAGACCATCAAAACAAACATTAGCACATAAGAAGTTCCACATAACATATTCCTGGCTCAATCTCTAACAGAGATAGAAAGATCAAAGTTCATAAGTTTCTTCGCAGAACGACAAATCAATTTTGCATGGTCATATGCTGATATGCCTAGATTGGATCCGGATTTGGTAATGCATCATTTGACAGTTAAACCGGGGGCAAAACCAGTGAAATGGAAATTAAGAAAGATGCATCCACAAGTGGCATTATTAGTCAAGGAAGAACTTGAAAAATTATTGGATGTCGGATTCATACGCCCAATTGATTATCCTGAATGGATCTCCAACTTAGTGCTTGTCAGTAAACCAGATCGTAGCATCAGAATATGTACAAACTTCAGAGACATCAACAAAGCTTGTCCTAAGGATGGCTTCCCATTACCAAACATTGACCTGATTGTAGATCTCACAGCAGGTCATGTGATGTTATCTTTGATGGATGGATTCTCTGGTTATAATCAAATAAAAATCGCATCTGAGGATCAGCACAAATCAGCATTCACTTGTCCTTGGGGAACTTTCTGTTGGAATGTCATGCCCTTTGGGCTAAAAAATGCAGGCGCTACATATCAAAGAGCCATGACTACTATCTTTCATGATCTCATGCACGTTACTATGGAAGATTATGTTGACGACCTCTTGAGCAAATCAATAGACAGAGATACACATTTGAACATACTTTCAGTCGTCTTTGATCGGTTGGAAAAATATAAAGATTAAACCCCAAGAAATGTGTCTTTAGAGTAACCTCTGGGAAGCTCCTGGGATTCATTGTCTCAAAAAGAGGAATCGAAGCCGATCCAACAAAAGTCAAGGCCATCTTGGAGATGCAACCACCATGAAATATCAGTCAACTTCGATCTTTGCAAGGGAGACTCTAGTCCATATGAAGATTCATAGCACAACTTGCAGATAAATGTAATCCTTTTCAAAACTTGCTACATAAAAATATCAAATTCAAATGGGATGATAACTGTCAACAGGCTTTCCAGATACTCAAAGATTGTCTTCTGAATCCGCCAGTTTTGATGCCACCAGTTCCAAATAAACCTCTATTACTATACATATCAGGTACTTCAATAGCACTGGGGGCACTCTTAGCACAACAGGTTGCTGAGGGCAAAGAAAAGGCATTCTACTACATCAGTCGCACATTGGTGGGATACGAGCTAAACTACACACCAATTGAGCATGTGTGTCTCACTGTGGTCTTTGCTTCGCAGAAATTATGACATTACATGCTAACTCATAAAAATAAGTTGGTCGCAAGGATCGATCCATTGAAATACCTTCTCAATAAGGCAATGCTTACTGTTCGACTAGCCAAATGGGTGATGCTCCTAAGTGAATTCGACATTAAATATGTGGACAGAAAAGCAATAAAAGGACAAGCTATAGAAGATCAGTTAGTAGATGCTCCCATGATAGATGATGTTCCTCTAACTTCAGAATTTCCAGACAAATCCATCTTAACAGTGTCACACACAAAGCCTTGGCAGCTATACTTTGACGGCTCATGCACACAACATGGGGCAGGAGCAGGCATCCTCTTCATAACTCCTCAAGGGGATTCCATACCAAAATCATATCGATTATCATTTCCCTGCACTAATAACATAGCGGAATACGAAGCATTAACAACAGGATTACGGATTACAGTTCAGTGGAAGATCCAGGAACTTCATGTTTTTGGGGACTCAACTTGTAATTTGTCAAGCAACTGATGATTACCAAAGAAAGGATGAGAAATTAATGCCTTACAAAAGAATGGTGGATGACCTGAAACAGCATTTCATGAAGTTAGACTTTGAGCAGATACCAAGAGAGCAGAATCGAGCCACAGATGCTATGGCTCCAATTGCTTCACTAATCGATCTACCACAGAATGAGACCCAGTATGAGTTCTTGGTGGACAACCTTTTGGTTCCCTCATATGAGATCACTCCTACTGAGATGATATGTGTCGTCAATCCCGAGTCCCAATTATATGGTCCCATTTTCACATACCTTCATGACAATACCCTTCCTCCTGACCTATCCAATAACCAACGTCGCACTTTCATTCGCCAATCGTCTCGATACCTCATTTTAGCCGATATCCTATACCGTCAAGGTCTAGATGGCACTCTTCTTAGATGTTTAGAAAGTGACAAAGCTCAAATTGCGTTACGTGAAGTTCATGAAGGGATATGTGGTCCACATTCTAGTGGTCCTACCTTAGCCAAGAACTCATCAGGACTGGATATTACTGGCCCATTATGGAAAAAGACTCATATCAATTTGTCAAGAAATGTAAGCAGTGTCAAATTCATGGAGACCTCATTCATGCGCCAGTGCAAGAACTTCAATCAATTGCGACTCCTTGGCCCTTTTGTCAGTGGGGACTCGATCTCATAGACAAGATTTACCCTCCTTCCTCCAATGGTCATAAATTCATCATCACTGCCACAAAGTATTTCATAAAATGGATCGAAGTGGTGCCTCTTACACAAGTCACTGAAAAACAAATTGCAACATTCATTCTCAACTATATCATTTGTCGATACGGTATTCCTGTTTCCATCATCACCGACAACAGGCGTCCCTTCAAAAATCAGGATGTTTGTGAACTCTGTGATCACTTCCATATTACCCATCATTTCTCCACACCTTATTACCCCCAAGGTAACGGTCAAGCTGAGGCGTCTAATAAAACAATACTTAAAATCCTAAAAAAGACAGTCGACGATGTTGGCCGCAATTGGCATATCCAACTTAATCCCGCACTTTGGGCTTACCGTACAAGCGTCTGCACACCTACAGGAGCTACACCCTATTCACTTGTTTACGGAACTGAAGCTATCTTGCCTATTGAGGTTGAGTTACCCTCTTTACGAGTCTCTTTGCAAAACATTATCAGTGATGAAGACTACAGGGTCTCTCGCTTACAAGAACTTGAACTATTGGATGAACGAAGACAAACTGCTTTTAATCATCTCAAGGCTTATCAACAATGAATGAGTCGTAGCTACAATCATAAAGTCAAGCCTCGCACATTTGAGGTAGGTGACTTGGTCCTCAGATAAAATCCAAAAAATCAGCAAGACAGAGAGAAGAAGGGCAAATTTGAACCAAATTGGCTTGGTCCCTACATCATAACAACAATCTATGGATCTGGTGCATATTAGCTCTCAACCACAGAGGGTGAACCTTTGGAGGATCCTATCAACAGCATGCACCTTCGCAGGTTTTACACATAGCTCTTCAGAGTATCCTAATTCAAAATACAAAAAAAATCAAAAAATTCAAAATACAAAAAAATTCATAAAAATTAAAAATCGTTACTTGGTGAAAACCTGGCAAACAGGCACCTTGTGACACAAAAAAAAAATTGAAAAATTGAAAAACAGAAAAACATTTCATCCAACGGTGAAAACCACTTTGGTGGTGCCCTGGGCAAGTACCATGGTGAAAACCGGGTCACCGGCGCCATGTGTAGAGACATTGCTCCTCCCTCCTTCAGGATTCCATTTTCATCTTTTCACTTTTAATACACTCACAACCTATGCATTCATAATAAACTTACCCATTCCCATCATGGCTTGTTATTGATCTACCTCAGATTGGTTAGCCATTCATAATAAACATTCCTTTTCACCCCTTTCCATCCATAATAAATCAGCTCCTATCTGTGGCTAAGGCAAATCCTACATCTAGTGATGGGTGTGGAACTGAGAGCATCACATGTTTTGAGGAGCACAGTTTCTTCCACTTTTCTTCAGTCTATCCACGCACAATCCACAATAAAGCAACATTTGCATCACCAGTCCATAATAAAGTTCCGTCTTCTCCGCAATAAAGTATCAATTTCATGGATTTAGTCAATTTCAGATGAGACACAACAACAACGGGCTTCAACAAATCAAATCTTTCAACAGACTCAGACAACATTATGGTTCAATGCTATCTATCTTTTTTGTGAAAGTAAACATTGTGACCACAATCAAATAAGACTTATACAAGTGACAAGAGACACTAAACTTGAGGACTATAATGGATGTTAGTGTCGAGTCTTGGTTTTCTTTTGATTTTATCTTTTGGTGACATGTCTTTTATCTTTTTTGGGATGTCTCTGACTAAAGATTCTATCTCCAAGATGTCTTTGACTAGAAAGGCGAGGATGGGGTATCGTTACCTATTTTTATTTGTTGTCTGTGGATTGTCTCTTAGTAATGATATGACTTGTCTAAGGATATGAGGACACTGTGAGTCTAGTGTGAACTGGGGCATTCCTTGTTTGAGACCGTCTTATCTCCATGCAAACAGGTACAATGACTTTCTGGGTTGAACATATACCTCAATTGTCATAACCTATTTTTCCATAATAAAGCTCAATGATGATAACACACAAGAAGATCTTTCACTTCCATATCTTCTATCTTCCATCCCCCTTTCTTGATTGACTTCCATCGTCCTTCTTGAATCCATGTAGCCTGTTATCACACGACTGAGTATAATGACATGCCAAAAAAACATTTGCATTTCATGTAGTTTGCACCTGCATTACCACATATTAAGCATTTCATACATACATATAGATATCACAATTGCATCACATCTTGCACACAACACATATTAGCACATTTTACATTCTTATCATATTCATCTGTGTTTCATACATTCACATTTGCATATGCATAACACATATAAAATATAAAAGAACAAAAATATTGCATGTCATCATGTACATATTTGCATCCATATCATAAGCATCACATAGAAACATACATCATAAGACATATAGAAGCATCACATAGGTACACATGCATATCGCTGCCACAAAGATGAATCATCTCATATATATATAATCATAAGTGTCATGATACAATGATGTCAAAATCATATGGCTACAATCACCCGAAGGTGTCTACATCATCATACAAAAATGGTACAAAACTGATACATAGGGAGACCTCTAAGGCTATGATGAACTCCCTCCCTTGGAGCCACCTAGCCTCGACGGAAACTGAGTCCTAGAAGGACCCGCCCCAAGATCATCTCTCCTGTCCCCTCTATCTAGTGGTGGTGGAGGACCTATAACCCCACCACTAGACACCTGTCTCCTGTCCCTCCCTCCAGTGGTCATCGCTATCCGCGATGGTTTATGGAAGCTCCTAACCCGCTGCTCTGGTGGCACGATCCCATAATATAGGTCTCTCCAGTAGCCTATCTCCTCTCCAGCTCACAAAACATAAGCATAACTAGCTCATGTGTCCTTTGTTGCATGCCTCCCTGCCCTCAGTGTCATCTCAGCCTCTATATAGCGTTGAATCCCGCAGCTGTCTCCTGAGCCTAGCTGTCTCCCGCTTGAGATCTTGGATCTCATCTGCCTGTCCCTGGCAGATCTCCCTCAACTCCAGTAGCTCATCCTACTCCTCCTCCTCCTCTCCCTCCTGTACCTATGGCTCTACTTGTGCCTGTACCTCTGGCTGCTCATGTGCCTGCCCATGCCCCTGTCCTCATCCCTGTCCCTGTACCTGTCTGGGACCCTGTGTTGCTGTCACCTATAATGGTAAACCACCTCGGCCTCTCACCACCTGAGCCTGTCTCTCCTCTCCACCCTCTCTCCACGGATCCACTCTCCTCTCTCCTATCATTCCCCGCCTCCTCCGTCGGCCTCTACCTCCGTCATCTCCATCATCATCCTCATCCCCCTCGCCATCTCCATCTATCTACTCACCTGGATTTGTCAGTCGAGGAAATGGATGCTCAACCCAATATGCAGTATACTTTGCATCCATCCCTGCATCCTCTATCTTTGGCCACATATCCCAAGGCATGGGCACCACCCTCTACTAGCTACATCACTGCCTGATCATATGATAATAACAGCCCGAAGTGTGCCTGATCTCTCACTGTCCAAGCATACATCCCGAAACCCCGAGGCATCCGCTGAATCCTGCCAAACTGCCTGCATACCCTGTCAACCAACTGCCTCTTCAGTACATAGGGCATCCGCCCAATCAGATACCTACTCCTGAAGGTGTATGGCAGCTCCACTGCTTCATCCTCCCACTCCTTGCACTCTCGATACGACCTCCATACTACAGTGTCAATCTCATCGATGACCCTATGCTAGTGCTCCAATCTCCCGATCCGTAGCTGAGATGTAATCATACCATATAAGTGAACAAAACTGCGTCCATGGCCTCTGCCTCTGAAATGAATCGGTCAGGTCACCAACAGATGCTCATAAGCCCATACCTGCAATAATGTCACTCTGCAGCCCAATCCTACGGATCCATGGTATACAAACTGATGAAGCTCATAATATAAGTGTGCCAGCATGCACGGTCCCCAGGCATATTTGGTATGTTGTGTCACCAGTGTCTCCAATGTGCTCCCCCATCCCATAGCCAACCCTTGTGTCACCCTATCCGGACATAGGAACCCACTGATCACTCCTGCCAGTACTGCTGGTAATGCTAATCCAGTCTGTGTCATCGTGTCCCATGCCACGTGTCCTGCCCTCATCTCCAATCCGGGATCCTGAAACACTCGTCTCAGGGCATCCCTATCTCTGTCTCGATCATAGGGTATCAACTCCCCATCGATCGGTATCCTTAGTATCCTATACACATCCTCCAAGGTGACTGTCATCTCACCCATCGGCAAATGGAGCGTGCATGTCTCAGAGTGCCATCTCTCAGCAAGTGCAGTCAGCAATCCCATGTTTGCCCGAAACTCAGGCACATACAAGATATATCGCAAACCCATAACCTCAATCGCGGCTCTGTCCTCAAATGTCAGCTCTGGTTGTAACCTCTGAGTCGATGGGAATCTCTCCTGTGACTCCAACATAGGTAGGTACTCTTGCAGTCAAGCAAATCAACTATGTCAGTAATAGTGGCATTCCCTATTCATCACAAAATGTTGCTCTTTATCCTAAGTACATATGATACTCTATCCTAGTGACACTCATTGTTCATCACAAAGTGTTGTTGTTTATCCTAGTGGTACTCCATGTTCATCACAAAGTACTATGTGTTTTTGCACTCCCTGTTCATCACAAAGTGTTGCTCATATTTGCACTCCCTGTTCATCACAAAGTGCTGCTCATATTTGTACTCCCTGTTCATCACAAAGTGCTGCTCTTTTTAGTACTCCCTGTTCATCACAAAGTACTATGTCTTGGTACTCACTATTCATCACAAAGTGCCTTGACCTATCTTATCCTAGGGCCTCTGCTTGAGTGTATCCTCTTGAGTACTTTCCTAATTGGCAACGTATGTTCTATCACAGAATTGTCAATCCTAGCCCTATCTGCTATCCTAGTCTTCCCTAGAGGACCTGTTTGAGTGTATCCTCTCAGCAGCTTATTCAATCGACAACATATGTTCATCACAGAACTGTCAATTCGACCTAGAAGACATAAACGCGCTTTCATGACATAAACGCGCTTACATATTGCACAAACGCACCTGCTCTACACAGACGTGCCTATGCTTTGCACAGACGCGACTGCTCTGCACAGATGTGCCCACACATCACAAACGTGCTCGCATTTGACATAGACGCCTTTTCCTGCATAGATGCGCCTGACACAAACACAGACGCACCTAGCCAACCTAGACATGCCTGGCACCAACACAGATGCGCCTTGGCGTTTTTTGACCTTGTTTGACATACCTAAAATGCATTTATTGCACTACTTGACATGCATTTATGACAACATTTATTGCGACAAAGTACAAGGAGGTTTGTGGTACTCACCAGCTCTCCTGCATCTGCTGGCCTCTGAAATCGGCAAATGCGATCGAATCTGTGAACCAATGCCATCGCTGCTGACTGCTACTGCTCTATTCTCTCTCTGCACTCTGATCTCTTGGATGTGTGGATGACAATGAGGATGTTTTCCCTCGTAGTCTATCTTATAGACTACTCTAGCCCTATCCCTAGCCCTCATTTCCTGAGTCAGTCTTCATTATCCCGTGACTCTGTCACTCTATCCTATCCAGTCAGTCCATTCTAGCCTTTATTTCTTATCGAGAGATTGTATACGATCTTTCCAAACATTTTCATCCAATCTCTCGAGGGGGCATATCATTCCCATCTCGGGGCAGCTTTGTATCAGTTCATATTATCTTCTTTGAAACAATGCGACAAGCTGCATTGTCTCAAAAAGGGGCAAAATGTAGACACCTAAAATTGTCCAGTCTAATTAAATAAATACTTTATTTATTTAATTACTTGAGCTTAATTCTTCTATTAATTAAATAAATCTTTATTTATTTAATTAATTCATTTATCCTCTTCTAGCCTTATTTCTCATTTAAATAAATACATTTATTTATTTAAATACATTTATTTATTTAAATACATTTATTTATTTAAATTATCCTTTTCCTAAATTAAATAAATATCTTATTTATTTAATTGATCCCACTTCCTCTATTAATTAAATAAATCTTTATTTATTTAATTAATTCATTAACCTTTTCTACCCATGACACATGTCATTCATCTCTTAATTCATACACTACCTACCCTCTCATTATTTTCTTATTTCTTTTACCTACCCTCTAATCATAGCCAACCATTTATCTTTTACACCTCTCAATCTTATCCCTCCATTTCTTATAGTGTCTTCTATATAAGGAGATGCTTTCTTCATTATCAACCCCGCCGACTACCCCCCGACTACAATCTCAATTATGCACCCGATTACTCTACGCTTTCGAACTTTCATATGCAATCAAGCCTACTTGCAACCACATTTCCGTTCTTTGTTAAGCTCTTGTGCACATATAAAATCTGAGAGCAAATATATCAAGCAAGATCAATGGAGATAGGAAGAATGGAGATCCAAACCCTATTGGACATGTGATGGTATAATCTTTGTGATTTCATTTGATTTGCATTGTCTTAGGTAATCTTCATATGTTATGGTGGATCTTTGTTGTTGTTAGGCTAGGGTTTGTGGTTGAATATATTTAGCCTTTCAATATTGTTGTTATCCATTTTTACCGTAAACAGTTACTGTTGATCCTAATGACTTGGATGTTGTTAGGAACTTGATGCTAGGGGACGATGGCTTAATTCATTCAGCTTTTAAAATATTGAGTCATGCTAAGAAAAGGATTCATAGGGAGGGTCGTTGGCTTCCTCCTTGTGAAGGTGTTTTGAAAGTTAACCCTAATGAGTCCTCTATGGGAAGCCTCGGTCATGCGGGAGTCGAGGGAATTGGGCGTGATAGTGATGGTAATATTGTGTTCTTTTTATCCATCTATATGGGGCAACATTCTAATAATCTTATGGAGGCCTTGGCTATCTTTCAAGCGATTGAAAGGAGATGCTCGTTGGGGTGGCAATGAATTGTCTATGAGTCGGATTCCCAGATTGTGATTGACTTGATGAATGATCAGCGATTGGATGGAGTTAATTGGCAGTTAGTTGTAATGATCAAGCAGATCCTAAATCTATGCTCTTTGGTTGAGTATATTTCTTTTTGTCACATTCCTCATGAGTGGAACAAGGTGGCTGACTATCTAGCTAAATGGATCTTTGAAGGCCTTGATGGATGTGGTGTGGATAATCGGGGGTTCCTTTCCCTTGAGTACTTTCCAGAGTTACTTGATAGACTTGTTATTGAGGACTGGCATGTTTGAGTGTTCTTTCCTAGGTCCTCTTTGACCCTTTGTCTGTTTGTTTAGTGGTCGGGCTTGGTGGGCCTATGGCCATCTTTTGTATACTTTTTTTTTTTTTCAATAAATTTTTACCCCTCTTTAAAAATAAATGAATAAATTAATATACTGCATATAAATATAAAATATTATATTCTATAATAGTGAGTAAGTGCGTTATTCTAATATTACGTAGTATATATTATTTATTTATATTTTTTATATAATTACAATTACAATTATATTTTAAA
>NC_081413.1:11470465-11489465 GCF_030272615.1 Cryptomeria japonica | reverse complement strand
GGGAGGATTTAATCAAATTGTTTAATGAATTCAATTAAATTAGGAAGGGGGATTAATTAAATAATTTCTTATTTAATTAATTATCTTCAAACCATTTTTAGGTGTATACACTTGTAATTGGTGGAGAGCCCCTCCTGGTCAAAGAGTGGACTTGTATTTGGGATTTACATTTGGATGAATCTAACTATTTGTCTTTGAGAATTATTTGGTTAGGAAGTTAATATCCTCCAAAAGGAGGTCAGATTGGGTTTGAGCTAGCCAACAAATTAAAGAACTTTTGAGACCTATAGATCTCAAACTTGAGTTAGATATTCCTCACAATTGGGGATCATGGTTCTATTTCAAGGACCATACAATTATTAGGGTTTTTGACTCCTCGTGTTTTGCCTACCACTTTTCAAAATAAGGTTGCTTTCTTGAAAGTAATGCATCAATTGCTAGAAGTTGATAAGTCTTTGGTTGGAGGAGCCCATAAAAAGGGCTCAATGATCCCATCACAAGTTGTGATTGGGTTGTAGAATTTCTTAAATAGAAAGGCATATGACATTCTGAATTCCATGTTGAATTATAGATATAGACTTCCTTGGGATAAGTATAGGTTTTATGACTCTGAATGGTTTTTCTAAAAGCTTGGGAAGGAAAGACCACTTACACATTACTGGGAAAACAAAGAGGACCTTATAAGGAATGCAAAGAATTATAATGAAGTTTTGAAAAGAAAAGAGAGATGGTATAATATTTAGTATGAAGAATATATATAAGAAGAGGGAGGATAGTTTATATTCTCCAGCATGGCAGATGTTATTGGTCCTAAAGGCAATAATGAGGGATATCTTTGCCACTTATCTAGATCTTGATACGATTCGTCTCCCTCATGAGAGGCCCTAGTTGGATGTTGTAACACCAGTTCAGGATGTTAAGGAGGAGGGGCCAAACTCTCTTCATTCCATTGGTTCCCCTATTGGTCCTGATTCACCTCCACCATCTCCTCTACTAGGTTTTGATTAGCCTTCTTCTACTCCTGCCACCTCCTATATGTCATCTGAGCTCTCTCCTTCACAAAGATTGCTTCTAGTGGGTGCCATGAAAAATCCTGATTGCTTCATCCTCAAGTGGCCCTCTTTCTCAAGTCCTAGAGAGCCCTAGGTTTGTGACTCCCCTGTAGATATTATCTTCAAGAAGGGATATTCCATTTCAAGATTATGAGGGTTTTGAATTTCAAGGAGAAGAGTCATTACCCTCTCATAGGTTTGATACTAGACTAGGTGTTATAATTAAGAATCCTTCTCAAGCATGGGTACTTGATGCATTCAGGCTTGGGGGAGATCTCAGTGAAGATGTAAGTTTAAATGCCTATGAACAATTCATGAGTGATGATGAATTTATAAATGCCAAAGAGTTTAGGAATTTTGTGATGAGAAACCTGATAGATGAATTGGAAAGGAAAAGGGTTGTTAATCTTGATATCTTAGGTATGATGAAAGGTTGAGAATGAAGGATGAGCTATTAAGGACTGCCAATGAATAGTTAGCTACCATGACCCTGAGATGGGGAGACAAATTGTAAAGAGAAGTAGAGTGATCCTTTTGGAAGGGTGGGATATATCTTCTGCTATAGTTTTTGATGATCTTAGGAGGAGACATGACATTAACTTAGACACAATGGATCTGTTGGCAATTGACACTCATCCGATGGTTTTCGGTGGTTTTCGATGGTTTTCGGTGGCTGATTATTGGTTTAGGGTTGTCATTGATGAAAAATATTCATAGAGATCGGATCCAGCTATCATAATTATTCTTATCCAGAAGCATGTGTTAATCGATAGCTTGTTAACCGATATTTCAGGAAGAAAAGAACATTTTTGGGTCCGGAAGCTTTCTGGTGATTGTGGTGCATTGAATCACGTTCTTGTCGACTGGGCCTTTCTGGTGATTGTGTTGCATTGAATCATGTTCTTGTTGATTGGGCCAACATAGACATATCATTTTATTATTGTTTTGGTGATCCGCACTTATCTTTTTGGATTTGGTTTAGCCGATATGTGACTACACGTTACACCTACATGCTGACATGATGAATGACCTATTTTGTGGTTGCTGATATATAAGTTTGGTGTGGGTGATCTTTTTGATGTATGGTGTGATTGCATGCAAGTGAGAGGTGATTGAGAATCTATTTTGGCACAGTTTCATGTGCACATTCTTGATCCGGTAGCTGACTGAGATAGAGTACAGGGAAGAACAGAGAAGGTGATCCAGTCAGTGTATTCAAAACTCAACCAAAACTCATCCAGGCATTTTAGATGCTATTTTAGAGTTTATACATTATGATTCATCACTGTAAAAAATTTGTAAGTCAGTGAGACTTCCTTGAGGGTTGTAGCCTTCCGGGTTATTGTAATTGAATAGTGAGTTGTAGGCAGTGTGCCTGAATGCCTATGCATTCCCATTTTGTAATATTGTTTTTCTACTGGCCATAGTGGAATAATATTGTGGGTTGAAATCCCATTGTGGTTTTTCCCATTTGGGTTTCCACGTAAAAATACCGGTGTTATGATGTTGTGGCTTTTTGTTTCATGTGGTATTTTAGTTTTAAGTGTTTGAATCCGATGCTTGAAAGTTAAGTTTGAAAATGTGCAAACCGATAGATCACTGATTCACCCCCCCTCTGAGTGATCCCTGATTCAAACAATTGGTATTAGAGCCTAGGTCCTCTGATGAATATTAACCACTTGAGGAAGGTCTGGGATATTAATTCAATGGATTCCGGTTTTCATAGACAACTCAGTGTGGCACTTGAGGATCTTGATGCAACTAGAAATGAGATTTGTACCTTGAAGAAAAACCTGAATGTTGCTGATGATTTCATCAATGACTTGAAGGATCAACCAAACAACTATAGAGACAAGAGGAAAGAACTGATGGACAAGCTGAAGAATAAAGAAGATCAGATCATGGAATACCAGGGTAAAGCTGATGAAGTTAATGAGCTTGAAAGAGAGAATGTTGCCTTGAAGAATGAGATGCAATCCATTGTGATGAGGCTGACTAAGGAGATTGAGGACCAAAAGAAGAATGAAGAGAATCTAGCACAATCGTCGAAGGAAGGAGAAGATGAATGCTTCGAGCTTACCTATGAGAATGATTAGTTGAATATTGAGTTGACACGGTCAAGGAATAATGGTCAAGAACTTGAAAGATATATTGTTACCCTAAGAGATGAACTTGCTACTACTAATGAATACAAAGACAAATTCAAAGATAGCTTAGCAAGGCTTGATGAGATGTTGAAGAGTTAGAGACATGGAAAGGATATGCGAGGACTTGGATTTGAGAATGGCGAATCCTTTGAATATGGACAAGGCAATGCAAAAATTGATCAGAAGAAGAGAAAGAATCCTTTGATAAGGCAACCTAATTCTCACAAATTCATTGGTAGATTCTTTAGTTGCAATAAATTTGGTCATATGATGAATCAATACAGAAGTAGGATGAATAATGGAATGAACAACATGAATAATGTTCCTACCTTTACCGGTCCTTTTTTTCATATGCAATGATTTTGGACACAAGTCAAATATGTGTAGAGTAGTAGTGAATAACTTCCAAAAAAAGAGATGCTATGCTTGTGGGATGTTTGGACATATCTCTAATCAGTGCAGGACAAGACCAAATTAGATGAAATTCAAACCTATGCAAAATAATGGTGTTTGTCATGCATGCAGCAAAACCGATCACATTGCAAAGTACTACAGAAAAAAGAACAATGTTCTGGTAGACAAGAACAAATTAGAGATAAACATTTGAAGATGTGGGTTAGAAAAGATGAATCTAAAGCTGATAATGTGTTTGCACCCGAATTTGGTGCAGGATCTTCATTGGGTAACTAGGGATTTATGCCTTAGGGGGAGATTTACATGTAGATTATAAGAACTCCCCTCTTTGGTGGTTTGCAATCGATTACAGAAGGTTGTAGAAGGATTGAATCATGTATATAGATGATATCTAGAAGTTTCAGTAATGAGGCTTCGGTATGCGACTTCATGAAGTTCATGGTAACCAGTTGCTACATTTATTACAGTGGTAAATTAGGCTTTCAAAGGATAAAAGTGAATTTTGAAGTTTCATTCAGCACAATGCGATCAAGTGAATATTACAAAGAAGAGAGTAAAGCAATTTGGCGATTTTAGCGACTCCAAAGCAAATTTTAGCGCCCAGTTGTGAAGCAAGGTATTTATTTATTCGGGATTTCTATTTTTCACAAACCCTAGCATTCAAAATATCTTCAACTTCTAGTATTTCTACCCCATTGGTGGTTAAGATTAAGGACAAAGCCCGACCTGTTTTCAAGAAACACCCTTTTATGTCGGTTGAGGACGATCCAGAAGGTGCATTTTCATCGATTCCCTACGACGTGCTTCATAATGAAGATATCAGGGATTACATTACCTATGATCTTGAGGAGCTTGGAAATGCGGACATGCCGGATCTTTACAACAAACATTTGGTAGATGGTTTGGGCAATCTCAAACCCAAATACAAGGTACTTAAAGACAAGGATTTCTTGCAGTTCATTCACTTTCCGTTGTTCAATGAAGCAAAGTGGATCCAGAACATTCTTAACCGAGTTCATGATGAAATCATATGGCTTGATAGGCCACACAAAATCACCAAACAGGTGATTCGAGTAGTGACAAGCTTAGCTGAAACCAATGATGTGCCTAGCCTAAGGAAGGTGTTGAATGACACGATGATAGCCACCATAGGTTGCAAATTTGATAGCAATGTTAATAAGATGAGAGGAGGGGGGGTGAATCATACAAACTTAAACGTCAATCTATTCAACAGATTCAACCTCGGTAACCTTATCAAAAAAACTGTAAAACATGCAAACTCATAAACAGATAACATCACAAAACATATAACACCAGATTTAACAGGGACAACCTGATGCACCTTGGGTTTGGGTGCTAGGGGGCGACGACTCTCTGCGGCTAATCGCCTACGGGCTCCAGGTCTATCTTGGGCAGAGCCACCACCTCTACCATGAAACTCTCTCATGTCAAAATAGTTTGGCTGCACATTCAGCACAAACTCACAATATATTTTTCTCAAAAAATATAATGGCACCTCATAATTATTACAAGGTGGATCATCAAAGACCATCCACCACCTCTGCCAAAAAAGATTCTTCATCTGCGCATTGGTACACCAATGTATGGGAAACCTCTTTGCATTAAGTGGTAATGACTGACCAGTTTTGGGATCAACAAAAAGGGCACATATTTGTTGTTTAGAAATATTTTTGTTTTTTACTCCATCATATGATAGCCCATTGGCATAGAATTGACGACACCTATCCCTAAAGGTTCCCCATTTGGTAATTTCTATGGAAACAACTTGGCACCACTAACTAATGTTTCTAGGCTAGTGGTGAGGGATTGATGATGGTCAAGCTCGGAATTTTTCAATTTTACAATCAGTCTATTGATTTTAGACATATTTTGTCCTAACTGATTAATTAATTCTTCCTGTGTTTCGGATGTGCAGTCAAAAGGAGGAATTGGGGGTTGTTCTTGTGTGTTTTCAGGAGGTGCATTTGGTTGTTCTTGTGGGTTTTCAAAAGGTGCATTTGGTTGTTCATGTTCTAGATTAGAAGAATATGGTTTTTGAAACAAAAAATGAAAAAACCTAATGAAAATTAATGAAATTAAATTCAAAATGTAAAATAAATTGCATAAACTGGAAAGAAAGACAAAAATAAACAAAAACTAACCTTGATCCATAGCCTGGAGGACAAATCTAGACCCCGTTCGTGGTTTAGGAGAGGTAATGGGAAAAAAACGAAGTTAAAAACGCAATTCACAGGTAAATGAGACCTTTTTTTTTTTTTTAAATTACCAGGCACCGCTTACGCTGTTTTATTTGGATTATTAGCACGTACGCGCTCATTTTCCTATGAGCAGTGCGTACGTGCTAATTTTCCTAGGTGTAGCGCATACGCGCTCATTTTCCTAAAAGAAGCGCGTACGCGCTACCTTTTCTAGGCTCGGGAAGAACAGACCTAAACGCGTACGCAGGAATTTTAAATTTTAAAACTGCGTACGTGCTGCTTGTTTTTCCAAGTTTTTTTTGGGTGGTGTCCACTTTTCTGACCACCATCTTTGTGCACACACCCTATAAGCCTACACTGAATCCATTTATGTCAAGGGTCAAACTTGAGCCTTCTTGTTCTTCACCCTTGGTGGATGCTACCTTGTATGCGCAATTGGTTGGCAGCCTCGTATATTTGACTCACACAAGGTCGGATATTTCATATGTTGTGGGCCTGGTCTCCCAGTTCATGCAGGAGCCACATGATCTGCATTGGAAGGTAGCTAAGAGGATTCTTCACTATCTACAAGGCACTCATAGTTATGGGATTCACTATGCAGCGGGCGTGGATATTGACTTGGTGGGATACACATATTTAGATTAGGTAAGCGATTCTTAGGATTGCAAGTCTACTTTAGGTTATTGCTTCTCTCTTGGTTCTGGTCTAGTTTCTTGGTCGAGCAAGAAGCAGTCTGTTATTGCTCTTTCATCCACTGAGGTTGAGTATCGAGGAGCATTTAATGCTACTACTGAGGCCATTTGGCTTCAGAACATTCTCAATGAGTTTGGTGCTTCCTTTTGATATCCTACAGTCATCTTTTGTGACAACCAGAGTGCCATTCATATTTCTTGCAAACTAGTCCATCATCAGCGGACCAACCATAATGAGATTCACATGCACTACATTCGGGAGATGATTCATGAGCAGATTCTTGATCTTCAGTATTGTCAGACATCAAATCAAACTACAGACATCTTCACCAAACCCTTCATTGAGAGAAAGTTCATTCATTTGAGAGCTTTGCTTGGGGTGTAGTAGGTGTCCTCTTTTGGGAGGACTTCTTAGTTCCTTCTTTCTTTCTCTCTTTGTTTTTTTTTTTTGGTGGGGGGGGGAGGGGGAGGGGGGCATACTCTCTTTTGTTTGGGGGGGGGGGGGGGAATACTATGTACATGGGTACCTCATCAAGCTTCATTTGTCGACACCCATATTTTCACCCAACTAAGCTATGCTTAAGGGGGGGTGTTAGTGTAGGTTTTTATTTTTCTAGTTGGATTTATTGTTTTCCTTTTTCCTAGGTTTTTCCTACACTTTAATTAAGCTTGCTTAGGTTAATAAAGCATGTTTACTTAAGACAAGTGGGTATTGAGGTGTCACCATGTTATGAGGAGGTGCATTTACTATGTTTAGACCATCATGGTGGTCTCTCCTCATTTGTTACTATTGCCACCTCCACCCATCGCTTGAGTCTATATAAACATGCTACCTTCCTTGTATTTTCATATAGTTGGAGATAGTAATCTGATGCTATTTTTCCTTGAGCACTTCACATCAGTTTTCTCTCGGTATCATTGTTATGCTGTTCATTTTATTTTTCATTTACCGTTTATTTGATCTGTCTCTTTCAATTCAATTCTGGATTGTAATCTGTTTCTCAGATTTTAACAGAGTAGAAATTGCTTTTAAATTTGTTGTGTGTTTTTCTAATTGATATTTCAGATCACTATGATCGGTAAGGAGGAGGTAAAAGTTAACGATGTAGACATGTTTTTAGAAAGAATGAAGCAGAAATAACTAGATTTCATAAAAGGAGGAGGAATTAGCATGAACTTAAAAAGAAGATGTAGAGGGGAAGGAACGTTTCTCTCTGATACCTTCTTTACTGCTCATTCTTTTTAAGATCATGTTTGCATCCTTAATCTTCACTTTCCTGTTTCTGATGGTGGATCTTTGTATGTGCTTTGAAATGTTCTTCAAAAGCATGCTTAGACTGAAAAATTTACATCAAATTATATTACAAGACTTTTTTCCCTTGAATTAAATTCATTTTTATTATACAACATAAACCTGGAAAAATATGTTATGCTTGGATGTTTGTTTCTTATGGGAAAAACAAAGTTTTTTCCCTGATCATAGTTTATGTTAGTTATAATTCCAATTTAACGGTAACAATTATGTATGTTATATCAATTAAATTATTCGCCTTCACTAGCACACCCTCTCAGCCCCGGAAGAAGCATTCACCTTAACCTGCTTCCTCCACCTAATACAATTTACAACCCCCTCATCCCTCAACCGCAGGCAAGCAGCTAGATTATGTGTGTTTTTGTATTGATGTTTGTATTTCATTAATTGTTTATATTCTCTGCTTCATTTTAATTTTGGAATGCTTTCGTGTTGCCATGTAATCAAATAAAAAAGCATCTCCCATGGGCAAAATTGTTCTATGTTTTTAGAATTCATTAAAGTTGTGCAATTTTCCAAACGTGAAAGGTGCATATTCAATCCAAAAGCTTGGAGTGCATTCCATAAAGCTGAGAATTCATGTACACCATTCTACACAACTTAATCACGCGTTCTTTTCAGAGGCACACACTACCAACACGAAGTGATCCCTTATCTAGCACAGTCTAAGCTTTAACTGTGTTTTCACTTGTACATATAAAGACTTCCACAACAAGAAAACAAATCACATTTTTCTGTCGTCATGTGTGCAAGGTCAAATCATAAAATAAATTACAAATCTTACAATATTTGGTTTGATTATGCTTGTCAAACTATTTCCTTTTCAAGATCTTATAAATATTAAAATGTACTCAACAATAAGATATTATATCATGATTTAAATCATTTTCATATTTTTAAGGTATAATTTTTGAATTGAAATGTCATATGGTTGGTCTTCAAAATCTTTAGTTTGAATAAGAACTATGTTCTATAGGTTGTTTTATAATCTCACCAACTTCCACTATTCAATTTAGGAAAACTTTATAATAGACTTTGCCTATCAATTTTCCCATTTGAATTTAAGTTGGTTTTTTAAATTACACAACAAAATATTCATCTTTCAAATTTTTTTTATTAATCTATTCACTTCACGTACCCTCTCACCGTCTACTTTTCATTCGCCCTAGTCTACTAACAATCATTCTATTCTTGTCTCTTGTCTTACTCTCTTCTCCTTGTGACAGATCATGCAGTTTGATGTGAGGAAAAAAAATAACACAAAAACTATGCACAATAAGATTAGAAATTAATTGATGACACACCATAAACATAAAAATAAAATTTTAGAACAAAACATAACTAAAACGGTACCATCAAAACCAAATTTTTCCTGCTCGTCCAGAGCTGCCGCCATGGCCAACATGAGAGCCAGGCTTGCTGCAAACATAGCTAATGCAAACTCTGAAATGAATTGGTTTCTTGAGGGGCTCTCTGTCGTTGGTCGATTTTGTTCAGGAGGAGGTTCTACTTGTACTGAGAGAGTTCCTACTCCTGAGTACTGATTATTGTTCTGCACTCAAAAGTAACAAATAATTAGCCACATACTTCTTTATAGTCTAAATTGTATTCAGAAAATGAGTGAATTTACTATTTCATGAGGAGGCAAAAAAAGTGCAAACCCTTCCATAACCTGCCGCCATGGCCCACATGAGAGCCAAGCTTGCTGCAATCGTAGCTAATGGTAACTCTGTATTGAACTGGTTGCACTTGTATTGAGAAAGTTTCTAGTCCGGCTGATTGACTGTTGTTCTGCACTCAAAAGCAACCAAAAATCAGCCACATACTTTTTGATAGTCTAAATTGTAGACAGAAAAGGAGTGAATATACTATTAAATTATAGACAGAAATGAAGAATCTAATTGATATAACATACATTATTGTTACCGCTAAATTGGAATTATAAAACATAAACTATGATCAAGGAAAAAAAATTGAAGATTAGGAACTGAACCTCACGTTGAGCAGCTTCTGCCATTGCTTCAAATTTGCAGGTTTAACGTTGAATGATTTTGCTCGACTCTTCACAAGTAAATTTGATATTTATAGTGCAATTTGCGAAAGTGGAATTTGAATGCTTTGCGTGGTATTTAGTGTTACAAGTACATTTTTATAGTGCAATTTTACGTCATATTTAGTCTTCAACACAATGAATGCACGTGCTCGAATCAATGGGATATATGAAATGTTTTTCTCTCCGATTCAACGAAATTATAGTTTTTTATTGCAGAAAAGAAATACCACTGCCTTTTTTTATGATTCTGAACTTACATCATGACCCTACAGCTTAAATATCTTAAATAAAGTGTTTCCATTCAAATATGTAAAAGGACATTTATATATGTAAAAGGACATTTAAGGGTTTTTGAAGGAGTCTATTATTAAATTACAAACTCTATTTCTCAAGGGTTTGTAATTATCTTAATTAAAGACTTGAGATTTTACAATTCATAATGTTCATTTGTTGTTTCTGGATTTGATTATGTGAGATTTTTTTGCATCAACATTTAGGATCATCTTTTGTGGTCCACATGAGGATGATAGAATGCATTATCTTAATTTTTTATTATGATTTGCAATGAAGTCAAATGTTGTGCTTGAAACTGCCTTGCCATACATGCACGTAAATTATGGAATTTTGAATCATTATTTAATTTGGAGCATTGCAAGAAAGTAATTATTTAATTTTGTGAAGTTGTATGAAAATATCAGTATTAATCTAATTTTGTGAAGTTGTATGAAAATATTAGAATATTAATTTGATTGTTTGAAGTTATGTGAAAATATTAGAATATTAATTTAATTCTAATATTTTCTTCACACAATTAAATTAATATTCTAATATTAAAACATTAATTTAATTATATGAAATTCTATGAAAATATTAGAATATTAATTTAATTATGTGAAGTTGTATGAGCATATTAGAATATTAATTTTCTTTTGGTTTCATCCTCCTGGCTATCGCAGTCCTTGGCTTGTGCTTACACGCAATTCTTTCTTATTATATTCATCAATATCTGCTTCACACAAAACCAACGAATAACTGTATTTCAATCAACAACCGATGATGCGGTAGATAAGTAATTTGAGTTTTAGAGGGCATCAAGCCTTGATTTACAGGGAAATCCCTCAATATCTTTTGTGACGGTCGCTTTCATTCCAGCTCACGCGGATACGTGCTAGATATCCAACGGGTGGGAGAAAGCAACGTCATTGGCTGCACCCTTCTCACTAGCCGCTAACACTACACTATTAAATAATAAACCCTTTTTTATTTTTTATTATTACGCTCATTTTTGTCCATCAATGGTTCAAAATTCACGACAGCCGATCCAAGACGATCAAAACACTTTCGTCCGTTTGATTTTTGATTTTTGATTTAATATTATATGCACGGTTTCACTGTCTTTTTATTTTCCTGTCATCGGGTTTACATTGGTAAGTGGGCATTAATATATGTTTCTTCTCAAGATTCGATTCCTGTTATTATTTTTTATTTTTTATTATTTATTAAGTAGCGTTTCACCTTCAACTTGATTTTACATATCTCCAAAAAGTCATTTAAAAAATTCTATCAAACACGATAGAATTATACCTAGCTTATATGGACCGGATGTTTTGGGAAAGACCACTAAATTAACAAATTTTTACCTATAATTAAGAGGATGTTAATCTCTTAGAGCTAATTTTTTACCTCCCCACTATGCACATGGTTTATATTATCATGGTTTTGTAGGTAGGTTAAAATATATATATATCTTTAAATTAGCATCGAGTATAATTAATATTTTTGTGTAATATAGTTAGTTGTTATTAAATATGATATGTTTTTTTAAATAATTTAAATTATATATATTAAATAATAAAGATAATTATAATAGAAATTTTACTATATAAAATAAATATAATAATTTATAATTATATTATTTTATAAAAATATTATAAAACAATAGAGAATAGATAATTTTAATATAATTTATATAATAAAATATAATTATGAATAATTAATAAATAAGTGTAAATATAAAATATCTATATATTTATTATTTTTCTTACATCATCTTAAAATGTGTAACATTTAAAAAAAAAGAATTACATGTTGATAGTCATCATTTAGGAATAATGGATTACATTTAAATGTAACCTACCATTGACACATGACAGTTCACTTCACATGCGTAAAATTTGTAATTGTGGATCATATGTAAATGTATTGCATAATAGGCACAATGCAACTCACTTGACATATTAAAGGTTTGTTAAATTGAACATGATCAAGCATAACCTACAATTTACCTCACATTCTTTAGAATTGTAAATATGGATCACAATCAAATGTAACCCATAATTGGCACGTGATAATTCACTAAACACATGCTTAAAATTTGTAATTGCGGATTGTAGTAAAATGTAATGCATAATAGGCATATTGCAATTCACTTGACATATTTGAGGGTTTTTAAAATGGAACATGGTCAAATATAACCCATCTTCGATACCATACAACTTTTGCCACGTTCTAAAGTTTTTAAATGTCAAATATAGTTAAACTAGTACAATACACTATGCTCCATTGTCTTAAAATTTACAAGTGTAGATCATATGATAAAATACACTCCATAATTGATACACTACAACTCATCCCATGTTCCTAAGATCTGTAAGCACAACTTAGAGTCAAATGTAACCCATAATTGATATGAAAACCTACCCAAAATTTGCAATCAATAAGAGAGCCTATTAATTCTCATTAACTATTGCAAACATGTTTTTATATCTATTGTATCCATAGATTACACACATTAAGGAAGACACAGGAAGAAAGAACTTGAGATACTCTCTACTTTCCATCAGAATTGTTTACTTAGTCATTAGATGAAGGAGATTTTAATAGGAAGGAAAAGACTTACTTCCTTTTTCGATTTAATACTATAGTGATTCATTTCACATTAACTAATAAATAGTGGTAATATATGAAAACAAATATAGATAGAACAAGAGTAATAATATATATGAGAAATAATAAATGTAAAAATACAAAGATTAAGAAGCCAGACTTAACCAAAAATACATACCAAATGCCACAAGAATATTATATTAAGGAAATTATCTTAAAATGAATCTAAAACTAAATAGAAGGTCACACCATTAAAACACACACATCGTGCTTCTCTCTTTCTCTCTCTCTCTCTCTCTCTCTCTCTCTCTCTCTCTCTCTCTCTCTCTCTCTCTCCATTTATCTTCCCATATATATCCATCTCTCTCTTTACCTTCCCATATATCTCTATTTGTCTTTCTCTTTACATACATCTCTATATCTCCCTCTCTCTATATTCCCCCTATTTCTCTCTTCCTCTTCCTCTCCCTTTCCTACTTCCTCTATATCTCTCTCTATCTCATCCTCTCTAAATCTCCCTTTTTATCTCTCCATCTCTATCTTTATCTCTCCCTCTCCCTCTCTCTATCTCCCTCTCTCTATTCCTCTCTATCCCCCCCCCCCCCCACTCTCTCTATCTTAATATATTTATTCCTTCCAAATCTATCTATCCCTCTATCCCCCCTCTCTCTCCTCTCCCTATTCATATCCTTCTCCTTGTCCATCTCTATCATCCTATCTATCTCTACCTCCTTACTCCTCTTTATCTCCCTTACTCTTCCCCCCTCTATTTATCCCTCTTTCTATCCCCTTCTCTCCCTTTCTCCCTATTGCAAACATATCAAAGACTATATTAGTAATGGAACCTTACTACACAAATATATGCAAAAATAGACCAAAATATTTCCTAATTGACATTTCACTCATTTTTGGCGTACCCATTGGACACCAAGGTGCAATTGCTAGTTTTATTCCATCCTCAAGCATAAAAGGACTAGGTCTCCATTTTGAGTTACTAGCCTTCTTATCTAGAAATTCATGCCTAGGTCGGCTTTATATGTGTGCATTCAGTTTTATGTTTATGCTATTGTAATAGGATTCTATTTAAATTTTTTATTTTGTACATCTGCAATCATAGTAGGGGAATATTTAGAACTTACTCACATTAGCAATTATGTAGGCATTTGTGCTTGGATTTAAAATAAATATAAATACTAAATTTCTAATTTTGTGCTTCCTGAGATCATAGTGGAGGAATCCTTTAAAACCTACTCAGAATGGCATTTATTGGAGCAATAGATGGGAAATGGTCTTCCACTATTTTCTTTTGGGTTAAATTAATTTTACTTTTCATATACTTTGGAAAGTCATGTTGACATTCACTCAAGGAGAAATTTCTAAATATTGTTAGAATATGTTAGTGTAGGTTTTTATTTTCTTAGTTGGGTTTATTATTTTCCCTTTTCCTAGGTTTTCCTACACTTTAATTAAACTTGCTTAGGTTTATAAAGCATGTTTACTTAAGACAAGTGGCTATTGAGGTGTCACCATTCTATGGGGAGATGCATTTACTATGTTTAGACCATCATAGTGGTCTCTCCTCATTGGCCAATATTTCCACCTCCACCCCTCGCTTGAGTCTATATAAACATACTTGTATTTTCATATAGTTGGAGATAGTAATCTAATGCTATTTTCCTTTGGATAACTTCACATTTGTTTTCTCTCGGTATCATTGTTATGTTGTTCATTTTATTTTGCATTTACAGTTTATTTTATCTATCTCTTTCAATTCGATTCTGGGTTGTAATCTGTTTGTTAGATTTTAACATGGTATCAAAGCCTATTTTGGAATTAGATCTTTGTAGTGATCTTGTAAAACTCTATTATTTTTTCTGTTGCGTTGGATACGATCTAGAGAACAACAAGGGTTTTTAAAGATCTGACAATATTTATTAATATTAGAATATTAATATTAGAATATTAAGCACAACTTAGAGTCAAATGTAACCCATAATTGATATGAAAACCTACCCAAAATTTTCAATCAATAAGAGAGCCTATTAATTCTCATTAACTATTGCAAACATGTTTTTATATCTATTGTATCCATAGATTACACACATTAAGGAAGACACGGGAAGAAAGAACTTGAGATGCTCTCTACTTTCCATCAGAATTGTTTACTTAGTCATTAGATGAAGGAGATTTTAATAGGAAGGAAAAGACTTACTTCCTTTTTCGATTTAATACTATAGTGATTCATTTCACATTAACTAATAAATAGTGGTAATATATGAAAACAAATATAGATAGAACAAGAGTAATAATATATATGAGAAATAATAAATGTAAAAATACAAAGATTAAGAAGCCAGACTTAACCAAAAATACATACCAAATGCTACAAGAATATTATATTAAGGAAATTATCTTAAAATGAATCTAAAACTAAATAGAAGGTCACACCATTAAAACACACACATCGTGCTTCTCTCTCTCTCTCTCTCTCTCTCTCTCTCTCTCTCTCTCTCCATTTATCTTCCCATATATATCCATCTCTCTCTTTACCTTCCCATATATCTCTATTTGTCTTTCTCTTTACATACGTCTCTATATCTCCCTCTCTCTATATTCCCCCTATTTCTCTCTTCCTCTTCCTCTCCCTTTCCTACTTCCTCTATATCTCTCTCTATCTCATCCTCTCTAAATCTCCCTTTTTATCTCTCCATCTCTATCTTTATCTCTCCCTCTCCCTCTCTCTATCTCCCTCTCTCTATTCCTCTCTATCTCCCCCCCCCCCCACTCTCTCTATCTTAATATATTTATTCCTTCCAAATCTATCTATCCCTCTATCCCCCCTCTCTCTCCTCTCCCTATTCATATCCTTCTCCTTGTCCATCTCTATCATCCTCTCTATCTCTACCTCCTTACTCCTCTTTATCTCCCTTACTCTTCCCCCCTCTATTTATCCCTCTTTCTATCCCCTTCTCTCCCTTTCTCCCTATTGCAAACATATCAAAGACTATATTAGTAATGGAACCTTACTACACAAATATATGCAAAAATAGACCAAAATATTTCCTAATTGACATTTCACTCATTTTCGGCGTACCCATTGCACACCAAGGTGCAATTGCTAGTTTTATTCCATCCTCAAGCATAAAAGGACTAGGTCTCCATTTTGAGTTACTAGCCTTCTTATCTAGAAATTCATGCCTAGATCGGCTTTATATGTGTGCATTCAGTTTTATGTTTATGCTATTGTAATAGGATTCTATTTAAATTTTTTATTTTGTACATCTGCAATCATAGTAGGGGAATATTTAGAACTTACTCACATTAGCAATTATGTAGGCATTTGTGCTTGGATTTAAAATAAATATAAATACTAAATTTCTAATTTTGTGCTTCCTAAGATCATAGTGGAGGAATCCTTTAAAACCTACTCAGAATGGCATTTATTGGAGCAATAGATGGGAAATGGTCTTCCACTATTTTCTTTTGGGTTAAATTAATTTTACTTTTCATATACTTTGGAAAGTCATGTTGACATTCACTCAAGGAGAAATTTCTAAATATTGTTAGAATATGTTAGTGTAGGTTTTTATTTTCTTAGTTGGGTTTATTATTTTCCCTTTTCATAGGTTTTTCCTACACTTTAATTAAACTTGCTTAGGTTTATAAAGCATGTTTACTTAAGACAAGTGGCTATTGAGGTGTCACCATTCTATGGGGAGGTGCATTTACTATGTTTAGACCATCATAGTGGTCTCTCCTCATTGGCCAATATTTCCACCTCCACCCCTCGCTTGAGTCTATATAAACATACTTGTATTTTCATATAGTTGGAGATAATAATCTAATGCTATTTTGCTTTGGATAACTTCACATTTGTTTTCTCTCGGTATCATTGTTATGTTGTTCATTTTATTTTGCATTTACAGTTTATTTTATCTATCTCTTTCAATTCGATTATGGGTTGTAATCTGTTTGTTAGATTTTAACATGGTATCAAAGCCTATTTTGGAAGATTAGATCTTTGTAGTGATCTTGTAAAACTCTATTATTTTTTCTGTTGCGTTGCATACGATCTAGAGAACAACAAGGGTTTTTAAAGATCTGATAATATTTATTATTGTAAGTATTTCTTTCTCTTCATCTGGATGATTGCAGCATTCTGGAGGATTCTTTATGTTCTATTGCATCCGAGAGGCTCGAGAAAGTCAAGTTTGACTTTTGTTTCACCAAAATCGAAGATTATTTGTTGTAGCTACAAAATGAGGGTTTGCAGCCTAGATCTAGAAGACGACTTTCAAAGAAGGCATTTTGAGGCCAAACAGACCTTTCCATTGTGTCTGGAAGGCCCCGAAACCCCCATTTTCATATAAATATTGCCCATATTTGGACACCAGAGGCTTTGGCGTTTTTCTTTTCAGAACATTATTTTTCATCAATTTTGTGGTGTATTATTGTTGTTTGTAGCCTTAAATGGTCGCCCAATAGCCCTACTATGGCCCATGGATCATTTTGCCAAGTTTATTGATCATTTTTTGGAAATATAAGGCACCCAAATCTGTTGTTTTTTGTTTAGACGTGAATACTGAAGGTTTTATTTCTCCTCTTTTCACTTGTCAAAGGGAAAGTGTGAGGCTCAATTTGGCAGGAGGCCAATTCCCCCTTACATAACATATCATTGTATTCTATATTTCACCCTGATTCCAACGAGTGGCTGGAAAGCCATCTTTGTTATTGGTAAAGTGCAATTTTTAATTATTTAAAGTGTTGATATATTAAAATAGGTCATTTAACGGGAATTTGTTTTAGTCGGTAACTTGGAATTGAGTGTCGCTTTTTGCAAAAGTGCATTTTTTTCATTTCCCATCTAATGGTCCTATTTTTAATTGTAAACGCACGAAATTATAAAGTGCCAATTTTTTTGGGCGGGGGTCTTTTTGATTGAGTGAAAAGGGGAGGGGGGGTGTCTAGTTTGTTGCATTGATCTTTGCTCTTTTCTGTCCGTGCAACACACAATCTTACTTTCTGTATTAAAATGGATCAAACAACAATACCAATACTCACACCCTATAACTACTATGACTAGAAGTCAAAAATGACAATCTATCTTAAGAAGTTGGGGTTGTTTAGAGTAACTATGGGTCTTGAAAATGAACCATCACTACTTGTAGAAAAGCCAAAATAGTTCAACAAATGTGATGAAGCTTATGGTACTGTATGCATGTCTCTATCTCCTGATCTTCTTTTGCATGTTGAATCTACTACAACTTCAAATGATGTATGGACAACTTTAGAAGGGTTGTTTGGTAAACACGATGAATGAAGGGGACAACAATTGGAGAATGAGCTAATACGGTTAAATCCATGTAATTTTGATACAATTCAAGACTTCTTCACAAAACTACATGCTATAAGATTACAATTGAAGGCATGTGGGAAAGACAAGAAAGATTCACAATTGATTCTAAGCATTCTTTCCAAACTTGGTCCAAACTATTCAATTTTGTTTCTACATTCTATGTCATGAAAAGTGCATTAGGAGCCAGCTATAAAATGCCTTCTCTTGATGATTTCACAAATGAGCTCACAAAAGAACAAGATAAGATAATTCAAATGGGCACAATCAAGCCCTTTAAATCTCATGCCTTGGCTGCAAATCAGGGCACAAAAGATCAAAAAGGGCCTTCTAAGCAAGAAAATAAACAAAAGAACCAAGGAGAAAAGAATCAAGAACAGAAGCCAACTACACCAAAAGAAACTAATGATGCATCTTCTTCAAAAGGTGATAAGGCCAAGAATGAGAAAACTAAGTGTTCCTATTGTAAGAAGAATGACTGTGATGAACATAAATGTTTAAAGAAGCAAATTGGTCATTTATCTCATCTTCTTGAAAAGAACAACATCAAGGTGCCTGATTCTGTCATATCAATTTCATCTCAGGAATCTTCAAATGAAACGAGTAAGTGGAAAGCAAAGGGAAAGGCCCTAGTTGATATTGTTTCATAGCCTAATTCCTGGATTATTGACTCAGGTACTTCACACCACATGGCTTCATCAAATGATACTTTTTCCTCCTTGGATTCATGTTCTATGTCATCTATTCTATTGGGTGATGACATTCCTGCTGAAGTGCATGGGATAGGGTTTATTGACATGGGTAAAGGAACATTTCAAGATGTCCTTTATGTTCCATCTTTGTCAACTAATCTCCTATTTATCTATCATATC